>NC_059085.1:20457539-20515039 GCF_020497125.1 Mauremys mutica
ACTGGCAACAAGAAGCTGCACCTAATTTACATAAATGGAGCAGCTTGTATTTGCTTTCTTCTTTAATGGACAGGTGCCTTCCACAAGGATGATGATCCACCTTGGTCCAAGCAGAGATGGCTCCGCTGGAAGCAGTGGTACTCGCACACTAGGGCTGGTCTACACTGGCGGGGGGTGGGGCGGCTTCGAAGTCGAAGTATCTTTGTTCAACTTACCTGGCCGTTCTCACGGCAGTGAGTCGTGATGCCCCCATCAACTGTGCTTACTCCTCCTGCCAAGGTGCAATACAGGTGTCGATTAGCAGATCGATTTATCGCATCCAGACAAGACACGATAAATCGATCCCCGATACATCGAACACTACTCACCGATTCGGCAGGTAGTATAGACGTACCCTAAGGTGACTAGGGCCTTGTAAATACCTGGACAGATAGGAAAGATGAGGGCAGCTGACTGTATCTATGTAGAACCCCATGGACTCACTTTGGCAGGCCCTGCCAAACCCTTTCTTTCACAGCTCTCTCCTCTACTTCTCACTGACTTATCACTTCCAATAGCACTTGTGGGTAGACCTGTATGACTCAGTTGTGGCTCTGCCATCTGTCAATAAGTCATTGCATGCTTCTGTCAATCCAACCATTAGTTTGTCTGGGGAGATCCAAGGGGAAAGGGATCCTCTTCCACAGCCTAAGGGCTGGCATAGCCTCCATGGTACACACAGTCCCCGTTAGGGAGGGAGGATGAGCTAGGGGGGGCTTTGTAACAAAAGATCCTCCAGCCCATTAACCTCCCAACTTCCCTGCGTGTAGCAGATCAGAGACCACTTTCAGGGTGTGATCTCCCCCTGCATGGTCTCCCTATGTCCTGCCCCTCACTGCGCTGATTTTGCTGCTAAAGGAGCACATACAGAGGTGAGGGCAGAATTTGTCCCTGTAAACATTATGCCTGTGGAATATCACATGTTTAGCCTCCAAAAATGCTAATTTAGCAGAGATGTATTGATTTAAAAATAAATGTACTTAGAGACCAAACTGTAAAGCAAAACAATGTACCAAGCTGGATTCGTAGCTGTCTGAAATAATGTCACCCACTGTATTCCAGCTCGGATTCATTACCCCATTGCCACTAGAAATTAAAAACAAAATCTCAGGCCATTGCTCTAAATTTCAAGCAATAAAAAGATACTGTTATATCACAGGTCACAGACAGAGATGATAAAACATATGTGATCCCACTAGAAAGCAATGTTAAAACAAGGCACAGATCCTGCCTCTCTTACTCTCACAATAGCTTCTTGGATGTCAGGATTACTGATGTGAGTCAGACAAGTAGAATTAGACCCAAGACAAACAAAATGACAAGATTAAAAACAAGCATATTTTGTAACTGATAAGGCTACAGTGGAAAACGGGCCCCTTTCCATAGTGTGGACCATTGTCAAGTGTTGGCTTGTGGTCAGAGTAGGATTCCTACTACCAGCTCCTTGTGGCCCTTACCCACACGGGGAAATTACAACATGTTAGACCACACGCTAATTAGCAGTTTACAAAACAGAACTTAGCACTCAGTGTAGACAAGGACTGTCCTATTTAATAGCCTGTTATCTGGTTGTGTCTAACCATACCCTAGGAATAACCACAACTAGCTGATGTGATGTTAAACTAAACAGGCCTGATCCACATGGAGTGTTTTACACTCGGTTAGTTTCTGGAATGCAGTTTACCAGAGAGGACTAGCCTCATGTGACCCTGAGCAAAACACTTCAATTACCTGTGCCTCAGTTTGCCCTTCAGTACAATTGGAGTCGTTACCTTACAAAAGAGGGGGTTATGAATGAGTCGGACTTAACAAATAGGTGCAAAGCACTTAGCAATCCTCTAGTGAAAGATACTGTTTATCTGTGTATGTAAAATACGATCGTTAGAGTTATTTGTTGGGTAGTGTCTGCAGTTAGATACTACTTTGGATATTGTGCTGGCTTCAGCGCCTAACTGCAGGATTTGGTGGCCTAATTTTGATGCCAAATCTTTGCAAACCAAGCCTTCAATGTGCAACAGAAAGTCTGTACTTAAAAAAAAAAAGGCATTTAGCTAGAAAGTCTCCTCATGCCTGCATTTTAGAACAGCAGAGCTCTGAGGCTGGCTATACCAACCTCATTACTGTGGAATGTAGCTATCCAAACATTATCAGAGGTCTGCTGTCACACACTATACCCTTGAAGGTTAACACAGCTGGATTTGTCAACATTTATTTGCTTCAGTGAGAGATTTGTTCTTTGGGAAAGTCTCAAAAAAAAAAATCCAACTGTCTGGTCTTTTCTGCTCTAGTGAAAATGCCGGGGAAAAAAGAAAATATCACTTTTTAAGTTTTGAAAAGCTTAACCTTTCTTTAGGGACACGTTGCAGCCTTAGTAAGAACCTGAGTCTGAATGGATTTGGTCATGGCCGACATCTTCCTTCAAGCTGACCCTGTGGTCATGGTAGAGACTACTATTAGTTCTCTCCTTTAGCACTAACAGCTGCCTGAAACTTCTTCTTATTCAGTGGGGACCACTTCTCCCTCAGCACTTCTTCCCTCAAGAGCAGTAGCTTCTTCATTATAGCTCACTGTATCTTCTCTTAGACTGCCCTCTGAAACCTTTTTCCCTTAGACCAAAGCCTGCTAGATCTTACTAGAATCACCGTCTGTTATGCTTCAAAGCATCTGCCTGGCTGAGACACCATCACTTAGACAATTTGAGGCATCACTGAGATGCAGGCCATTGTGGTGTCTATATACAGACACTCACGCCCATCCCAAGTGTAACTTGCAGTTGTAACTGTAAATTGAGCAAAATGAAAATGTTACTGAACTATGGCAATAAGAGTTAGCTAGTGATGTCTGCATGAATAAAACATGGGACGGATTTCATGGAGAAATGACTTGAGAGCAAATTGCCATGGATCAATTTAATCTAATTTCTTTGTCTTCCTTCTGTGATCTAAATAAATGCATTTAATAATTTATTAAGAGGGGCATCTAACAGGTGGGAGGGAAGTGAAAAAGGATAGTTTGATATGAAATAGGAAAGGAAAACAATACATTCCAGACAATCATTAAAAGCAGGCTGGTGTCTAAGTAGTTAAAGCAACATGATACCGCAGGGAGAGGGGGACAGACTTGCTGTTTAGCCTTCATCTATTTTGTTGAGGACGGTGATATATGCCACACAAATTTTGCAGGAAATAATGAACTAGTCAAAAGTTACAGGATAAGATAAAATATGATAAAATCACCAACCTGAGTCCTGCATTTGAATTTCAAATTACATTTTAAAAAAGTGTTTTAGAGGACATACTATGCATTTTTGGGGTCTCAGCAAACTGCTGCTCATTCACCAGCTTTTCTTCTTCCTGGGATTTATTATTTATTTTAATTTTTGAAAGGCTTTTTATTTAAAGGAAACTCAGTACCCCTCTCTGTTCCCCACCCTGTCCACACTAGTATTCAAGTCATACCACATCATAGCCCACACTATGGCCTCTGCTCTGGGCTTGTCTCATCTCACTGCACAGGTGGTTAAATATTATCCATGATTATAGGATATACTGATTTAATTATACCAGTACAACCCTAGTGCGAATGCAGCTATATTGGTATAGGGTATGTTATGGTGGTATACCTTATTCCCTTTCTGAGAGGAAAATAGCTCACCAGTATAAAGTGCTTTTATACCCATATAAATGCATCCACACTGGGGCAGGGGGTACCATTTTAACTATACTGGTACAGTTAAAGCAGTACAACTTTTGCATATAGACAAGCCCTAAGAATACATTTGATCAACTGGCATACTACTGAGTTGGATATTTAGAGTGCTAGGAAGTGTGGTCAACAGGAGATGCTCTAGTTTCTTCGTGTGTGTGTGTGTGTGTGCAGGAAACTCCAAGTTGGAGCAAATTCCATTTGGAGGCTTGTCTCTTTTTCACTCTTAATTGGCACTTATTTTCTGGGCTAGTGGGAAAAATCTGTGGCCTTTTTAAGAATTGCATTAATGCTCCATTATTCACTGCTAGAGAAATGGTTTGTGTTTGATCCTCTTGGAAATCAAACATTAAATGCCAAAATATTCCTGATCTCCACTTGCCCAAAGAATGGGAATGCCAGGGTCACCCCTGCACTAACTGTTCAATAGACTGTTGTTGCTTAGATGTGCTGGCCAGTTTTGTCTAATTGATTTTCTTGTTCCAATGAGCCTTTGAACAAAGCTAAAACAAAAAGATTTGTTACAGTCAAATATCTTTACTATTAGCACTGTCCAGCTGTATGCTCAAAAATGACTGAAACAACACAGCAAAATATATAGGGGAAAACACTAAAAATTAATACCAGGAGCGACTGACCTTGCTGAAATGTAACAAACCTTCCTATTCAAATGGTTGAACATAAACATTTAATAAACTCCAGTAGGATCATAAGGACTTCGAAGTCTTAAGACTTTCTAGTCCAATATGAACACAGAATGTACAGTCTATCAGTAGTTTCTCATGGAAGCACAGGATCTGGTTCCACTTGTCTTCTCACTGGTGAATTTAGCTATGAACTGTGCAATCTATTTTTCCTAGCATACTACCAAGGCTGAGATCCAACAGTAAGTATACATTCTTTTCCTTGTACCAGTACAAAGTTTATGGAGACAATCTGGGTCAGATGTTAAGGCACTGGACGGAAAGTCAGGGAACACAGGCATTATTCATGGCTCTGACTTTGGCTTGCTTCGGCAAATCATTTACTTGCTCTGTGCCTTGGTTTCCCTGTCTGTAAAATTAGAAGAATAATGTTCTCTCACCTCTAGAGTGCTCTGAGATTTAAGGATGTAAAGTGCTATCTAAGTTGGCCTGGCAAATTAGATTTTTCTTTTTTTTTTAAATAATTTAAATGGATAATATCAATGTGTTTTAATTTTTTTAAATCGATTTAAATGTTCACAGTTGTGGGAAATTATGGGGAAGATCAGACACTGAGGGAGGCTGGACAATAATTATTTAATGAGTAGATGCTGAGATTCAAAAAGTTAAAACATTTTAACCAGTAAAACACTAATTGTCAGCATCACATATCAAAATATACACAGTAAATATCCTTAAATCAAACTCTAAGTTCTCAAGCAGCATATTTCTTTCTTTGCCTATCTATAAATTTTGATTATTATCAATGGAAGTATTTTTTGTCTGTTTGTGTGTCGTGAAATTGATGTTTACTGACTTTTACCAATAAAAATTGAATCCTTCCATACCGGTGTATAAATATTAGATCTATTCTAATGATTATAATGTAAAGTGGGGATAATAGCACTTCCCTATCTCACATGTCTGTTATGAGGAGAAATACATTGAAAATTACGAGGCATTCAGATACTATAGTAAACGGGGACATACAAGTACTTAATATAGATTTAATGATTTGCTCAACTTATCTCCAGGTTTGTGCCCAGTAACCACAATCTGAGTTCATGTGGAGTTGTAATTTGCATTGATTTAAAAAATGTTTTTGTTTAATATTTTCAGAAATTTACTCTATAGAATAATAATATAGATCTATTCCTTTATATAATTATAGATCCTGCTTATTTCAGTTCAAGATGCCTGATGAGTTCAGTATTGATAGTGTTTGTGGTCAGTGTGTACTGTACATACTAATGTGCTAATTAAAGGCAACATTTTCCAGAGAGTTCTGGTGATTTCACAGTATCATGAGCTGAATTTCGAATAAACTCTTACCTGGATAAAATTTGGGATTCACATAAACGATTGTGAATTTTGAATTTTATTTAAATACATCTAGCTGTATAACTTATCCTAGTATATCCAGGCAAGACATTATATTTGAAATTTTGTACATACCCAGATTTCACCAGCCTGAATTTCAGGTAAGAGAAACACAGATTAAATGAAAAATCCTAATGTTTTGCAAAATGTTTCCATCCTAAACAAAATTGTTTCCCTCTTGCTCACCTCTAATTATCATTGAAAACCCTTTGCGATAATAGCCATACAATAGTTAACATTTCTTGTAAGCTAAGGCTTTCATTTCAGCATTTTATATAGAGCTCAGAGGCAGTTCATTGGATGAAAACCACAATAGGAAAAAAAAGTCATGACAGAATGTATGGGAGAAATAATGGTTTTGCTTTGTACATCTGTCAACTAATGCTTAACTAATGCCGAATTACTGTCAAACTCCTATGGTGTTCACTTTACATTCCACCTGAATACACAATGACTTCATGGCAATGAATTCTAAATAAATGCATAATGGCTGGACATTTAGAAAATTAGGAAGGTAAAAGAACTTTGTTTCATTTGTTTAATCACATGTTTTCCAAGCTTTACTGGCAGGTGTTTGGTAGCTTATGTGAAATTTGCTTTTTGGTCTCCATATGGTTATTAGGGGACAGGCATTCACATTACAAAACCACATTCCTCATTGTCCCTCATCGGCACCATTCTTGGCATTCTCAGCAGAAAGGGCAGTGACTATATGTTATGAGAAGCAAGGTGACCTATTGGATAGAGCACTCAGGCCAGCAGGGTCAACTGCTGGCCTGTTGGATGACCTTGGGCAAGTCACTTCACCTCCTTGGGCCACAGTTTCGAGTTCTGTATGTGTGAGGATAATGACACTGACCTCCTTTGTCCAAGACTTTGAGATCTATTGATGGAGAGTGCTGTATAAGAACTAGGTTTCAGAATTTAATATTACCAGTACTGTATAGGAGTAATCCCTGCAGAAGACGGTAAAAACAAAGGGGGAACTTGCTGCTCATGCTGTAATTTTTGGGGGGTTATGAGGACTTTAATCTCCACAATTATCAGTCTTGTACATTTACAGAAAATGAAGCTCTACTTTGAAAAGGGATGATAAAATAGCATTGTGGGGTTGCTTGGTTAGGTGTCTCCATTGTTCTATATCCAATGTGTTCAGTTTCTGTGAGCAAAGTTTTTTCCTCCCAGGTATCAGCCCTGGAAATTCTGCCTGAGCTGAGAGCCAAGCTGAGGGTTTTCTTTTTACTTATTACTAAAGATAAAGCTTTAGCAGGCCACATCATGCCTTTGGTCAGACCTGAACAGCACCCTTGCCTTCAGTGGGTTTGCATAGGTCTTACTGATTGGCCTTATAACTGGAATGTAGTAAATAATTCTGATAATGATGCACGGGAAGGAATAGAATCCATCCATAGCAAACACTTATTTCAACAGTTCCCATCTGCTGGTTCCTAGATATTGTACCATGGGATACATGGGATTTTTTTTATTACAACGGACCAGATCATCTCCTTATGATCTGTCTCCTGCAGATTTCTCCCTCCCCCCGCATCCTCCAAGGAGGCAGTGGCATAGCTACAATGGAGCGCAAGTGGTGCAGTGACACCAGGGCCCAAGAGGCTATGGGGACCCAACTAGCAGAGACCTCTCTACCTTCGGCATTATTGTAATTATGCCACAGTCTAGGCGGATGGGGCTCCAAGGAGCAGGAAGTGCCCCCCTGCTGGGCTCCCCACCGCCACCCTGGCTAAGATTGCAGCTGTGACTCAGGTTCTGAGCAGCTAGGCCTGCTCCTGGTTAGGGCTTCATGGCAAGCCCAGCCCCCAAGGGCCCTGCTCTCTGGGCAGCTCCTGACTGCCACCATGAACTCACACTATGGCCATTGCTCCAACAGGGAGGAGCTCATCTGGACAGGTGTCGGGGGCAGGATGGGGGCCTAGGCGGGGTATGTGGGCTGGGGGTGCAGTGTGCAGGTGGGGTGCAAAGGGCAGGGGGCTGGATGGGGGTTCCTGGGTCCTGTTGTGGTTGAATTGAACAACACCAGGGGAACAATTGCAGGTGTGGGCAGGAGGCCCCAGCCCCCTTGGGGTGGAGGATGAGGAGGCTGGGGGAGGTTTGTGGAGGGCAGATGGTGAATGGTCTCTGTCCCCATGAAGTGAAAGAGGAGGTGGCAGCCAGGGGAGGGTTGCAGGGGACAGATAGGGAGCAGCCCTTGATCAGAATCAGTCTCCTTACTCTGTTAGAATGTGTTCTCTGAACAAGGCTACGTTCACTGGTGTACTCTAGCTCCCAGGGAACATTTTGACAGTGGAAAACCATCATCAACCTGGTCTGATCAGCCACTTAGTTGGATTTATGGAGTGGTCCAAAGATAGCTGGGGCTTGGTAGTGAAACTTGCCCCATATGGGGCAGGATCAAACCCTATCTGAAAAGTGCATCTTAGAGATACTTGGAAGATGTTACAGCTGGTGGAGGTGGCTGGCTTTTTATCTAGACCAGTTAACATTTCTGTGGTAGGGAAGCAGATATACAATAAGTGCTTGATTTAGATAGCAGTGTAAAATGGACTAGCTATCATGATATTTGAAAAAGTGCTGAGGGAGTAGTTGTTTTAATAGACTAGTGGTTTTTGTTCGTTTGTTTGTATGGCAGTATGGATCCTTGTGTTCTGCTTCTGTGACTCAGACACCACATTTTCAAGAGTGCTTTGTATATTTATGACAACCCTTGTTTGCATTTGGTGCCCAGCCATGTGATTTGTGAATGCAAGTAAAATCCTCTTTATGCTCAAATTGCAAGTTTTGCTCCATGGGTAAAATTGTGGGTTCAGGTTTAAAGATCTGGGGTTTGATTCTCCATTGCATTATTCCCCTTTTAAAGCAGTGTAACTCTGTTCTCTTAATTCCAGAAGAGTTGCACAAACTCGAAACTGGAGTAATACAATGGTGACTCAAGCCCTTGGGCTGTTTGACTAACTACATATGTGCCTTGCTACTTAGTTGAAAGCTGGCATATAAAAGCTGAGTTACTTGGGTTTTATGGTGATATGATGTGTGTTAGATAAAATTTACTTGTAAAAGTTAAGTTTTAGGTATAGATGCTTTATCTTTTGATGACATCATGTACGATAGATTTTGGCGACTATCTCACATGTGACAGAACTGCTAGCTAGAGATCATTTCTGCAGGACTTCTGCACTACATCGCTGCCAATGAGCATTTTGTATAAAGGTGTACGTAGAACCTTTTGGGTAGCCTGTACAGTGTGTTTATGTATTTATGGGTAAGATGGCTCTTTTTTTTTTCTTTTTTTTTTTTTTTGATTTTCCAAGGTAGTAAAGGAAAGCAAAATTTTAGATTTTGGAACTGGGAAGGGGTCCTTTATCATATTATTGTACCAGGGCCTTCTGGAGCCTTGCTATGCCCCTGAGAGGAGGGTTTTCCAGGCGTGGGGATCCATGTTTGGGTAGAGGGTACTCCCAGGAATGAGCAGGGGACTCACAGATATATTAACACTCTCTGGGAGCCCCTCTACGCTGCTACTCCCCTGAAAGACGCTTCTGAGGGAAGGCATGGTCAAGAGAGTTACTGACAGTGGACTCAGGTTGCCTGGGGCAGAGGCTACCAGAGTTGCTGCAGAGGAACCAGGCTTCTGTGTCCCCTTGTAGTCCATGCAGCCCACATGGAGCTTCGGAGAGCCACAGTATTTGTGGATCTGATCCCTTGCTCTTCCCATAAGCGAACCCCGTACCTCCCTGCCCCCGCAATGGAGAAATGCAGAGGAAACCCTGTGAGGATTCAAGAATAATCTGGCAGTGCTTCCTGCTGCCATGTGAGTATTACTGTGAGCAGTATGATCTGGACCAATATTTGTATTAATTCATTCAACTGCATCTATGAATCATTGGTCCCATGCTACAGGTTTGGTACAAAAAGTTACAAATAAAACAATTCAACAGGCCAAAAGGTCCAGAAATGGACTTTCTCGCCCCCCTCACTAGACTGTTCCATCCATGTATCAGCTGTGCAGGAAAAAGTTGGCATCTCAGGGACTCCAGTCTGCCTACCACCAAGGCTGCTTAAATGAATTGCCTTACTGAAGTACCAGCAGCAGAGCCAATGCATAACAATAGAGATTTCAGTCCCTTGGGAAATTAGAGGTATTCCACCCACTCATCTCATACAGCAGTGTAAATGGACATGACTTTCTTCACTTCCTGTCCTAAACTGTCCAGTTGAATAGCTACGATCTGTTAAACAGCTGCAGCATTTCACCCCAGAGGGAGCTGCATTTCAGTGATGAGCAATTCCTAGACTCAGATCTTGTCAATGAGTTTGTAACGCCCTTTGGAGTGATAGGGGAGGAAAGATGCTATCTCGCTGTAAGTCATTACGCTGACTAGCTGGATAGCTCAGATCTGCGTGGGCCAGTGCAGAGCCCCTTGGAAGTCAATGCAGCTCTATGCGGGCACAAGAGTCTGCTCATACTGTTGGAACCAATAGCAGGATGGGGCTAAATAGCTATGCTCACCAGTGCTCTGAGCCAGGGATAGGCAACCTATGGCATGCGTGTCGAAGGCGGCACGCAAGCTGATTTTCAGTGGCACTCACACTGCCCAGGTCCTGGCCACCTGTCCGGGGGGCTCTGCATTTTAATTTAATTTTAAGTGAAGCTTCTTAAACATTTTTAAAATCTTATTTACTTTACAGACAACCATAGTTTAGTTATATATTATAGACTTATAGAAAGAGACCTTCTAAAAACGGTAAAATGTATGACTGGCACGCGAAACCTTAAATTAGAGTGAAAAAATGAAGACTCGGCACACCACTTCTGAAAGGTTGCCGACCCCTGCTCTGAGCAATCAGTCCCTCTGAAAATGTCAAAGGGGAGAAAAGGACGGTGTAGTAAGATAAGATGGTTTTAAAAAAAAATCTAGGTTCTGGCAGATCAAGGAATGGCAAGAAGCGAATTCCAGAGTCAAGGCTTTCTTATAAATAACTGCCTGGCAGATGCTCCTTCCCATTCATAGCACAGGAGATTCAGCAGGAGAGCTCCCCCTACCCCCCTTTGATATCATCTGTCACTAGAGCTGGTTAGAAAATGAGCTAATTTATCAGAAAATGTTTTTTGTTTTTCATAGAAAAATTTTGAAATTCAAAATGTTTCCACCAGGCTTATCTATTCCCTGACACAGTTAAACATCTGACTAGTGCATAATATCCCAATGTTCACAATTAATTCGTACGGGAACGTTTCATCATGGTGACACGGTAACTGCTTTCTACTGAACACGGCTGTGCTGGAAAAACATGCCAGGTCCCCGTCAGCAGGCTGAAAATGCCCTAGAATGCAGAAAATGACAGCTGGTCAGCAAATTTCTAAGATTTTGAAATTTTGATGAAAAATTAAAAGCAATTTTCAGAGGTCCTCCCCCTACTTTTCCAGGCAGCCTTACAGAAAATATTCAGGAGGATCCTTCCACAGTCTATGTTGAGAAATTTAAACATACTGCACTTTGCCAGTACAGCCACCGGGGAATAACATAACCCTACATAAAAATGTCATCCTACATAAAAATGTGCATGGTTTTAAAAAGAAACCGTGTCAGAGGTGACTAGTGTTTTAGTCTTTGAAATACTGCATGGAAACAGTGCTGTTTGAAAACAAAAATATGGGTCCGTAACATAAAGTGAAGAATGTACTTGCAAGTGCCACTTACGTAGTCATAATGAAGTGGAATGATCTCAACAAACCAGACCAGAGTCCAATGACTGACTCACAACACTATGGTAACACCACTGTGATTGAGTACTACAAACCTCTGCCAATATAGCTCTGTGGGTCAGGAGCGTGAAGAGGTGTGATCCTTGACCCACAGAGCTATATCGACAGAAGTCCCGAGCATAGATGCAGCTCTACTAGCAAAACTGGGGGGGGGGTTGTGGTGGTGTGGTTATTTTTTTTCCACTTGGGGTAAGGAGTTTGGGGCTGGAATAAACTCCACTGACAAAAGTTCAGTTTTGCTGCTGTAAGCTGTGTCCGCAGTACAAGCCCTTTGCAGGTATAGCACACTAGTATAACTATACTGGCAAGTTGCTTCTAGTGTAGACATAGCCTATCACGATCCTGGTCTCAATAAAGAGTACAGTATAACAATTCCCTGCACTCTGGCTCCAAACATCCATAATGATGATAATATCTAGCTCTCACCTAGTGCCCTTCATTCATAGATCTCAAAGCACTTTACAGAGGAGGTAAGCATGATTATCCCCATTTTACAGATAGGGAAACTGAAGCTGATAGAGGTCTAGTGACTTGCTGAAGGTCACCTAGCAGCAGAGCCAAGACTAGAACCCAGGTTTCCTGAGTCCTGGTTTAATGGTCTAGCCACTAGACCACACTGTCTGTACATATAGTAACCACATCTGCCACAACTTCTTGTTTAATTTCTGATTACTTGAACCATTAACAATGTAAGTATAGATTGGATCCAAAATACATGAGTTTTTCTTTTGACTTCAGTAGGCTTTGGAACAGGTCCTCTAAGAATAAATGGGCAGTGATTCCTGTTAACTCATTAATAACCAGAGCTGCAACTAACAGCTGGCCCTAGAACTTAATGGAGAATATAGTTATTATTTCATAAAAAGAAAAGCCAATTGAGATGCCATATAAAAGTTTCATTCATGGAATGACTAGCCCAAGGCCGGCTCCAGCTTTTTTGCCGCCCCAAGCGGCGGGGGAAAAAAAAAGAAAAACCCGATTGAGCTGCCGCTGAAGTGCCGCCGAAGAGGAAGAGAGGGACTGAAGGACTCGCCGCCGAATTGCTGCTGCAGACCGGGACATGCTGCCCCAATACCGGATGGAGGGCTGCCCCTTTCCATTGGCCACCCCAGGCACCTGCTTCCTTCACTGGTGCCTGGAGCCGGCCCTGGACTAGCCCATACTTTATCACATAGAGGGTGATGGTGCATAGCATTGACATTAAAACAATTTCAAACAGGTACTTTACATGTAAAGAGGAATAAGAAATACAACATATCTAAATGAAACCTTGGTAGAACTGGACTCATTTATATTAATTCCGCTTAAAGAAACAAACCTATTAAGAGAATACACGTTCTGTGAACCAAACAAAAAATATATTCCATAATAAAGTGAAGCCCTTTTAAATGAATAATTGATGAAGACTTGGAATTTATAAAAAAATAATAATTCCAGACTTAATTTTCAAATCTGGGTTCCAGAAATGTTACCTGCATTTTTTTATGCACAAGATCTCAGTATCTGTCCAACATAAATCTTCACCATTTATATAGTGGTGTTATCCACATGACAAACTACAAAGCTATTACTTTATCATGCATATTTGTCTGCTTCCCTTTCTTCCTCTTCACTAACCAAGAGTCTGGAAACTTCTCCACAGTGTGGATCTTAGTGTGGAAAGATTCTTATTATCCACCTCCCCTTCCAGTCACAACCACCTCTTCTCTCATTTGCAATTTCTTAACATTCCTGTGGCAACTACAGCAATTGCTTATTTGGAAAAGTTGATGCAGTCAAAAGTGTCTACATAGATCCAGTATCATGTTAGCAGCTTGCTCTCTGTGGACCACCAGCAAAAGTTATGCAGACTAGTGGTCCTTGGCTGCACTTTGAGAACTTCTGTACTAACCTATTTCCACTAAGACTACTTCAAACATCTGAGCAGCTTCAAACTACCGCACTTTTCATTTGTTCACAACATTCTGCCAGATAAATTTTTACTAATTTCTGCAAAATCTGTGATCTGGGCTACAGAATGAACAATATTGGTTGCTGGACCAGTGATAGCTTTAAGGTCTGGTAACTTGTAATCTATCAGGTCTAAAAGTGGGAGCTTTAGCCCAGTGGAAAGAGGAGAGTCTCAGGTTTCCAGTGGACACAACACTTGCTTCTTGCCCTAGCAGATCCCTAAAGTACAGTGACTGTAGAAATATTATTGTGGGATTCCATGTTGACTGTAGCTGACTGATTCCAAATCAATTTGCTCATTTTATACAAGTAAAAGAATAGTTTTTCTAACTGCCAGCCCTGTAAACACAGTCTGGGCTCTGAGAGTCCAAATGGGCTGTTTCCTTTTCATGGTTCATCATTGGTAATAAAGATTCTGCAGGCCAAATTTGGTCCCCAGAGGGGAATCCCCAAAGACACCAGTCCAATATCCCTCGGCAGACAAAATTCCCATTGAAATTCCACTGACTTAACTGGTAGCCTTGCCTATTTTAGGGATATGGAATTGGGTGTTTATAGTGAACCTGGGTAGCGTGAAATTCCCTCTGTGGTGAAAGTAGAGTGAAAGTCTCATTTTTTTTTCAATACAGGTTGCAGTTCCAGTTTTCCAGGGATATTGGAAGTCTCTGGAGACAGAAGCTTGGTTCATTACTTAGCTCCCAGGCAAACCTGTACTAATGGCCTCTACATACCTATCATTTTATGTGAAACTCACGTGATTTAGTTGTAGATATTTTTCCCTACAGATTTCATGAAACACAGGAATTGGGTTGCATTGCACAGTTCTTCTTCTATAAACTGAAGCAAATGTGAAGTGTTTACAAGAACTCCTTGCAGGTTGATAGAAGAGTGTGTGGTAGGTATATTGGCATGGTCTTAGACATTTCCCAGCCATATGAAAAAATACTAAAGCAACCACCACCCTAGGGTAACCAGATAGCAAGTATGAAAAATCAGGACTGAGGGAGGGAGTGGGAGGCGTAAGAGGCGTCTATATAAGAAAAATCCCCAAATAGCGGGACCGTCCCTGTAAAATCGGGACATCTGGTCACCCTACCCCACCCCCATATTTCTGTTCTCAGCACTCCATGTGATCCTGCCGTGCAAAATGAAGCTGCTACCTCCACAAGTTCGGTTATTACAAGGTTTCTGCACCTCAGCTTCAGTCAAGGAATGAACACATACACTTTGTATATCCTAGGTCTTCTTTGTCTTCCCAAGCCAAGCTTCAGCAACAGCCAGAGGTCAGTGACTGCTTCTTAATTGTACTAGGGGCCCCAGAACACCCCAGGGATCAGATTTGACATTCAGAGAGCCATTTTCAAATTGCATAGGTACATTCCCTACAGCATCTTCACTTTTCTTCCAACAACTACCATGGTGGTTTTTTGTTGTTGTTGTTTGTTTTTTAATGGAAACAATTTTGCAGATTTTGTAATGTCCATGATCTTTTTCTGCATTGCCCCTTTTGAACTGCAGGCTCCACTGTGACTTGTTCAGGCAGGACCAGCAGACCTAAAAAGTCAATCTTCATCTCTTCTTGGTACAGTACCATCTACAGAAACCAGAGCATAAATGCAGAGCGAGAAAGGGCAGCAACAACGAGAGCAGAAGAAAGCAGTGTGCCTGGGAGAGGGGTATGGAGTGAAAAAGGGAGAATTGTTTTTTGATGTATTCGTTTCCTCTTATTAGTATCCTTGTAGTGGTGTTCAGGCTGAGATAGCTGACCTGTCCAAAAGTTAGTGATCCACACACAATCCACTCCCAATAGTGCAAAAGTAGAGACATCACAGAACAAAAATAGCAGAAGTCAAGATAAAGGAAGAAACCATGGGCTGCTAGATATGAGTGGGAATAACCTAAGTTCACCCAAGTGGCAGAGGTACTATCTTAGTTTGCGGAGAGTGAGGAAAAAAATTCTTAACCATCTCATTCTCACACCTATAAGCACATCTCTCACTCTGTTTTCTACGCTGCTACTGATAAAGACTGCCCACACATGAAAGGATTTGACAGGGTACAAGGTCAACCTTATACAATCTCCTCTAATTATGTGGGTCTGGCTGACCTTATTCTAGAGCAAGGAAGGGTAACTGCAGACAGAGATGAGAGGGGAAGAAACTGGCAAAACTTTTCCTGCCACTGAGGCAAGGATGCTGCCTATTATTGTGGTCCATGATTTCCATAATATAGATTCATAAATGCAGACTTTCAATGAGCAGGACACTAAATAGAATAATCAGGTGACTATCCAGGCAACCACCAAGTTGGTAAGCCCAACAGCCCCACCCCAGTGCAGTTGCTCATGTCCCAGAGGAGGTGAAATGAAAGTTACAAGGAATTCCAAAACCTAACTAAACCAGACTGTCCACAGAAGAAACATGACAGGTCTCCACTTTTCTGTTTGCTCAGCATTCTGCATCTCCTTTCTCACAATTGCTCTTTCCCAAAGGCCTGTGGAGAAGAGAAGGGGAAACGTACCACCAAGAGTCTCCATGCACAAGTGCTGTAAACTGATTTTGTTAAAATCATCATGTGTCTTGCCACTTTTTCTTCCCTTGCTCTTTGTTTTGAAGCAATTTCTTAACTTAGAAAACAATTTTCTTGACTAAAGTGCTTTGTTTTTATTTTCCTTGCATTGTGCATGTGGATGTATGACACAATTAGGATCCCTAGGATAGTCCAATCCAAATGTTAGCTGCTTGGCTGCCTGCAGTTGATTTCTCCTTGGGCTCATAACTATCAGGTGGAGAATATTGTACAAACTTTTCCTAGCAAACTTTTCCTAGCAACTTTCTTGTGGCTCTGTCAATTCTGTAAAGACATCTAAAGGGTATTGTCAAAACAGTATCTCAAAAGTGTATCCTGGAGCTTTGTGTCGCTGAGTTTGGGAGGATTAGAAAGTGACAAGAAGAGATTTCATAGAAGAGTTAAGTCAGTATCAGCTTTCATAAATATTACATAATAATGCATACCCAAGACCTGAGCATCACTTTTCTTGAAGTAAAGTCTAGCTCAAGAAAGAAGATGAAAACACAAATTGACACAAGATATTAGTGATCACGTATCACTAAGAAGCTGCATAGTCTCTTCCCTTAATATATAGCTTCTTGCGGAGACAAAGATGTGGATGAACAACAATAAAATAAATCACTGGCTCCCAATGCCAGGGGAAATGGGGTCACAAAACATGATTATTTGTTGCCACCAAGTAGTTCTGTAAATGAAAATATGTTGCAACAACATACTTACTGTGGCTAATAGAAACTGTGGGGGACATCTGGGCACATATATGGTCAACTTGATATACCATTCTCCGGAACACGTTCTGAAAAACAAAGTGTAACTTCTCATGAGAAATTTTGTCATGTAGGCAGCACTCTATTGATCCCAAGATACAAGATTTCTTGGTTCTCATATGTTCATCATATTTTGTCTGTGGGAATCAAAGACCTAGAAGTGTATTAGTGGATTCAATGGGTTTACTGTTTTCCCATCAGGTCACAAGTGTGTTATTGGGCTTTAAGACCATATAACCATAAGATTTGGACATGGTTTCTCCCCCTCCCTCTTACACTCTTTCTTATGAGAAATGAAGCCAAATCTGACATGCCCATGGCCTGATTTTTAGAGGTGCTGACTGCTGAGCACCTGCAGTTCCCATTGACTTCAAGAACAGTTACAAGTGCTCATCATCTCTGAAAATTGGGCTCACAAAGTTGATATATCTCCTCATAATACAGGATTCTTTACAGAAGACCTTAAAGTTTAGAGTAAGTTAAAGCCAATGTATAGTAGCCTTCCAGTAGAAAGAATGGAAAAACAGGTGGATTTATATAGAAGCGGATTATACCAAAATATTATCCTCTCTTTCTGAACTGGTTTGTCTGGCTACTTGTCTTTAAGGGAGTTTAACAATCCCAGCCCACTCACTCTGTCTTGGTATCTTCTCCTTCCTAAAGTCATCCTACTATGAATGTCCATCCATGAGACTTATTGTTGCCAAATACGTATCTCTGAGCAAAGTGATGTTCATGTGGTATGTGCCCTTGCCAAAAACCCAGATTTAGATTCTGTTGTTCCAATGGAAGGTAGCTGTTGTGGGTAGTAGGTTCTTCAGGTAACCTGTGCTAGTCTCAGGAACAAAACTTGGAATTTGATTTTGAGCTCCATATGGAGCCTATGCAGCAAGCAGAGCACTGGGCTCATGGGCCAATAGGAAAGTCTTCCTGCCAGCTGTGGGTAGAAGATTCTCTTTGCATCCATAGCTAGAGGGGTTTCTGTAGACAGTGAGAATCTCCTTACGGCTCTGCTGTGTCAGAGACCTGATCACCATGCTCTATGCCAATTCAATCTTCAGCCTCTCTGCTAGAACTACCAATAAGGTGGCTCTAAATTGTCAATTGTGGTGGTTCATTTTGTGATGTGGCCACTTAGACTCATAGACTTTAAAGTCAGAAGGGACCATTATGATCATCTAGTCTGACCTCCTGCACAAAGCAGGCCACAGAATCTTACCCATCCACTTCTGTAACAAACCCCTAACCTATGTCTGAGTTATTGAAGTCTTCAAATTGTGGTGTGCTAACCACTTGTTAGCTGGGAACTGGATTCAGGATATCCAACACATTTCTCAAAGCTCACCAAAGAGCCATCAAATGGTGTCGCTGTGGGTCATCACTGACCTCGGCTGGATTTAAACCTGCAATCCAAAAGTGAAAGGTTCTGCAGCATAGCCCATTCCTAACCCCCTGAGTCATTCAATCCCAGCAAAATACGTTTATGATTATTACAACTAAATAGACAGAAATGTATAGGTGATTTACAGGACAAAGTACATACCCAAAAACAATCTTGAATCTGTAGTGAGTATTTCCTGAGCTGTGTTAATCCCACTTCTGTATGTAAAACCTACTGATAAAACCACCTGCTGGCACACGACTGTTCTCCTGTTCATCAGGCTACTCAGCAACTCTAACAAAAATAAACTCCTCTACTCTAAAGAAGAGAATGAGAAGAATAAACTGGCAAAATATGGAGAGAGATGATTCCTAAATATAGGTACCTAAATACAAAGGAATTTGCACTATTCGGTATTTGCACTGTTCCGGTAACCTCCTTTTGGCCCAGGAGTCTAATTTTTTTTTAAATGTTTTTTACTGGAAGTGCATGTTACAATAATTAATTAGTAAGCCACACACCCAGTAGTGGTTAAGATAGGTGTAGGAATGTTGAAGGATAAACGGTTGCCACTGAGTAAATTGGGGCTAAAGTTCTGCCATTCACATTTGCCATTGTTTTACATTCACTTTGTGCAGATCTGGGTGACTCCACAAGGAGCAAGGTGGTGAAGAATCAGGCTAGACAGGTGTACAACGTACATCTTAAGATTCAAATGGAAGAGCTCCTGGAGCTGAGGGTGTGTGAACAGTTTTAGTGTCCAATCCAATTTACATTTTAGTCAGTGGAAAGCTCTCTTTATGCTCTTTTTCAGGGGCTTGAGCATTAGCTCTCCTTACCACTTTGCTGATCAAAAGTGCCTCCTGACGGCAGTGAGAATTCAAGTGGGGCTTTATTTTCCACCCTACCCAGTGAAACCCTGGCCACATTGAAGTCCATGGGAGTTTTGCCATTGACTTAAGGGGGACCAGGATTTCATTGACCATGTTCAATTTCCTTTTAAAAGGCCCAATCTCGCTCCCACTGAAGTAAACGTGAACAATTTTAAAATCAGGATTTGGGCTGGAATTTAAACCTTCCTCCTCCCTGGGCAGATGCTGATTTGAACTTCCCTGGAGCCTGAAAATGAGAGAACCAAACCGTCTCAAATGCCATCAGAATCAGCCTCTAGGAGATGCTCAGAAGTGAAGCAAATCCTTTCCCCTCCTTGGAGAGTGAGAGCATTGTGCTACTACAAAGCCAGCAAGCTGGATCCACCTCAGTCTTTTCATTCTTTGTACTACAGTACCATATTCTTTCACATAAACCCTTAATGTATTTAAATTGTATTTGTAAGATATTTAACCTAACAATTGTACTTGTCAGTAGCATGCAATAGCTTTGCACAGCCCTAGCCAGGATATTACATTTCGACCCTATTGGACCAGTTTTCAAAAGCAACCACTCAATCTGTGTGCCATGAACAGCACACAGAAGTACCTGGATAAGCAATTGTGGATGCCCAAGAACTCTGATGGCTGGGTACAAATGGCAGCTGTGTGGGGAAAAGTCTGGTAGCTGTCATCCTGGCAAATTCCCCTTCGTCCCCCCAAACCTTGTGCATGCAAATGCAGAAGTTGGGTTGAGGCCACTGAAAATATGGCCCATTATGTTTTTATGCCTAACTTTTGTTATTTCCTGGCATGAACACACACAGTTTGGCTCTCTGAAACATATCTAGAGCAGTTAAAGAAACTAAGTTATGCTAAGAAAATAAATACAGGGAAGCTGTTTAATAAATTAAGTTCTAAAGGCAACTTTTATTTACACCTGCTCAGGATATAGCTCTAATTATTTTAATTTCAGATCGTTTAAAGGGAGCAGCCTCTTATATGGAAATCACAGACTTTATTCCAACTTGTAGAGGCCAAACCCTGTGTTCCTATTCAGACAAAGGAGCAGACCCTCAGGTGGTGTACATTGAAGTCAATGAAGTTATGACAACTTACACCAGCTGAGGATCTATCTCTAAAACTTCCACTGGGATAAACTTTGAGATCCAACTTCAGTTCTTACTCTAATAAGAACACCGTATTTTTTTCCCCAGATGGAGACTGAGCACAGAACCTCAGGATTTGGTCCCAAATACTTTAAAAAAAAATCATGGTAATTTTGTCTAGTAAAAAAAGCAGTTGATGGATATTATTGCATTTCAGACTTGTCAGCTGCCTGTTACTGTTAGATGCCACAGTGATGATTTTGATTTCATTGCCTACATAGATATTCATTCTTTACTGCCAGGGACTTTGTTCCAGCTGTTATGCTGGGATCTTTGGGATCTCCAGTTTGCTACACCCGTTTTCTGCCGATGTACTTCAGTTAAAGTCAGTGGAGTCACATTACCACTAAACCGGTAGAATGAGAGGGTTTCATGCCATTGCCTTGATGCTGTTAAATAGTCCTTTCTTCAAGTAGCACAAGAAAACACTAAATAAATTTTTGGAAATCCTAGGTGTATGTATGTGGAGGTCCACGGGGGAGGGAGAGGGAGAGAACTACGGACACTTTGAGGTAAACTTGTACTCAGAAAACATTTTACAATTTTCTTATTTAAAAATACAGAACGGATGCTATTCCTATAAAAGTTCAAAAGCACAACCAACTTTTCTCTAATCTAACCTTCTTGGCATACTAACAATCAACTGTTAGCAACAAATAGTCCAAAGAAAATGAAATGTAACCCAAATACCAGATGAAACTGTCCTGCTATAAATCACAAATCTAACCTGTATTCACATTCCAATAGCACTCCATTTTTCCAAGAGTCAATTATTCTTTGACCTCACATTTACCTTTTTTAATGGACCACCAGTAATTAACGTGAAGTCCATTTATTGCAGTGCCATATGTTAGAAACTAGAATATATATAGTTGTGCTGTTTGGAACAAAGTCACAAATGTACTTTTTATGGGGATAGTTCAGTCTGAATAATCACAATTTACCATCTGACAGGAAAGTTTTCGTGATGTACAAAGCAATGAAATACAGAGGCATGAAAATCACCCATTGTTTTGCTAAATGTATTTCACTTGGGTCTGCATAGAGATAAAATAAGTCTCACAGACTGTAATTTCTACCCTGGAGCGTGTTTTACATGCTTCTCTTTTTAGGAGCACATAGTATTTTTATATACACAGATAAGTGGAATAGACTGAAGGAAAAATTGTCATGAAAGTCTTTCTTAATCCTTTTTTTGTCAGAATGCTGATACGGTGCTAACTATAGAATTAGGAACCTAACTTGAGGTTTCTCCTTCTAAAACTCTTAGCCCTGACCTTCTGGAATGCTGGCATGGTCTAAAAGAATGAGCACTATACCAGGTATCAGCAGTTCTGCTCCCAACTCTTCCACTGATTTTCTGGGTAACCTCAGGCAAATCATTTAACCCATCTGTGATTCAGTTTTCCCTTCAGCCAGATATTATTAGCACTGTCTGACTATCGCAAAAGGTTTTTATGGGGTTTAGTTAACGTTTGTACAGCACTTTGAAGATAAGCGCTATGTAGGTGCCAGTTATTGTATTATTTATCTCCAGGAGCCGATAACGAAAGCAAGACCCCACATGAGCATAAGTGTCCATTTGCAGGATCAGTGTCTTAGATACTGAAGAAGTCACATAGGTTCTGTGGTTTTTCTTAGGCTGAGCCACAGCATAGGTGTGATGAGTCTAATTTTTCTGCAAATTACAAATTAAATCTAAGAGCTATTTAAATTTCTGTCATATAAAGTCTGTTGCTTTGACTTGGGATAGGCATCATGGCAATTATTAAGTTTTCAGTTAATTTTAGACTTCAAGAAAACCCATTTCTTTCTGATTGCTTTCAGTGCTGCAATTTGAAAAAGTGCTTTTTCATTTCCAGTGATCTATTTTCCGCAGGGGTTATTACAATCAGCACTATTCCATATAGCTCCGTAAAAACACTGGAACTATTGTAATTAACATATCAAATTCTTATATCTGATGTCATTAAATGTGTTACATTTATACAATGCAGAGAGTATTAAAAAGACAAACTAAAATATTCTGTTAATAAAATTGGATTAAATTAGTCTCTCAACACTGAAAAGTCGTTATTCCAAAACTCTAGGGCCCAGTCCTGAACTATGGCTGAGAATCACTCAATGCAGCTCAGGAGACAGAAAGAAGTACAAAAGTGGATTAAGCTGGCTTTGTACAGCCCCTGTGCTGGGGCTGTCCAGATTCCAGGGTGGTCTCTCACATAAACTAGAGTAATCTTAAAACTGCTCTAATTCATGTGAGCTCAACAGGCTGTTAAGGCAGTTTAAGATTGTGGAGTGCAGGGTTGCCCCAGCCACAACCTCTTTCCTCCAGCCATGTCTCCTTTCCCAGCTTCTGTACACCCCCAAAGGATCCCCCAACACAGGGAGAATCTTCTGGGTTGAGGGCTGCTTTATGGAGCAAAGAATCAGCCCTAAGTGTCTGTGACAGAATTTTAATGTCCTCTGATATTTCCATTTTGGTCAAAACAAATATAGCTGATTCAAAAATATTGCAATAAGAACTCCAGGTGCCATGGTGCACAGATACGTGAATGTCTGCCTACTGAAAGTTGGAAAATATATCTACTTACACACACTTTCTTTTACTCGGGTCCATATAACACATACACATGGGGAGATGGAGAATGGAAAGTGAAATTATACTTAAAGAAAAGTTGATGAAACAAGGAAAAATGTAATAGTATTGTTATCTTCAGACTTTGGTATGTCATGTTTCTTGTGCTCCAAGATTTTGAGTTACTCTGAAATGTATATCTCAAATATTATGCACTAAGTTATGAGAGCTAGAAAACTTGATGTAATATATTTATGAAAATCTTAGATAAGTCTTACTCTGGGCAGAATCTGGAAGAAGTGAATGAGATCTGTGAATTAAATATTGTGCTTAAATGCACCTGTATGAAGCAGTATGTGAATAATTTTTAAAAATTCCCAACCATTTATAAGCCTGAAGCAAGATTTCAGAAAGGGACCCATCACTAAAAATTTTCTCCACACAGGCAAAGGTGAACAATTTATGTTTTCAATTACACCATTGCCCCAAGTTATAAACCTTTGAACTCTGAAAACTGACTAGGTAAAAGAGAATCTTGTTTGTTAGTTCTCAGTAACTTCATATCAGATTTGTGTGGTTGACAAGTGAATAGATTGCGTCTGACTGTTATGCTGGGGTTCTTTTTAGTTCATGCATCGTGACCAGTAATAAAAGGTTCTGCAACTGGAATTTTGTCAACAATTTGGCTAATGATACGCAAGACAGAATGGAATCCAACTTGCTGTCTCCTATAGCTAGCTGTGTTGGCTCCATGGGACTAACTGGAATAAAAAGCACTAAACATTTATTTGTGTGACTAGATTCAATGGACAGGACTCAGGATATGCACCTTAGCCAAATTCTGCACTGATTTACATCTTGTGCAATCCCATTCAACTCTCAATGCCAGCAGGATAGGTTGTGCTTCTGTGGGGAACTCATTTTACCCGGAGCCACCTAATGAGTCAGTGGCAACATCGGTAACAGAATTTAAGCATCATGCTGGTTCCCAGTTTCCTGTTGTAACCACTGGATCTCTAACTGTCTCCTGATCAGAATAGATCTGAGACTGATTATAAGTCAGTTGTGCATAAAGAATCCTAATTTTTTTAATGCTTCCATACTTAAGAGAGTGCTTAGCTTTCTTGGGTGACCAGAGGTAACTTAGTTCCATCTTTCTAGTGAAAGAGGATATATTGAGGGGAACAGAATTACTTTTCTGGATGCAAAAAGCCAGCTATGTACTGGGCCTTTGATTCCCCCGATGCATCAAACTGCATAATGTTATCTCCTAATAGGAGCATTGAGAAATTTGCAATATTTGGCCTGTCACACCTTTCCAGAAGGATTGAATCCAGGGGCAAGATCAGAAAATATGGCACAGATGCCCACTTCCCCACATTGTTTCTAGCACACTGTGGACTCCAGCAGCTTGGCCCCATAGACAGAGTGTGCCTAAATACTGTTTCAGCATAATCTTAAATTAGATATCTTGCAACCTCATGCAGAAGGATCCCCTATGTATTGAGTTCCCAAAGGATGCCCGGTGGCTTTAATCTAGCTCATGTCTTCATGACATATTCACTCAAGAGAGTTGTTTGTAATGGTGTTGAAGGGTGCCGGTAACCCATAAAGGAATGACAGGCAAGCTGCTCTATTGCTATATTTTGCTACCTATCATTTTAATGTTACTTTGAATGTATGAATTATACACCCATTGTGTGTAATTATAGTTCTCCTCCCAACCCTGCTCAGGGAACAATGAAAAGATGGTGCTGTTAATATTAAAAACAGCACATCGTTCACAAAAAAGTTAGCGGACACACCTTAATTCCTAGTGCATGAGGATAGTTAATCAAAAAATGATAGGACTAGAATGAGGATGGGGCCAGAAATACCGTTTATGATTTCTGATGGAATTTAATTAGAAAGGATGTATTAATAGCATTTACATCTGCAATTCTATTTTGCTTTGTTATTAGAATTGCTTTATCCAGACCCTGGTTGATATGAAATACATTTAACAGCTCTTTATTAAAAAAATAAAGCCTGTTTCATAAAGAGTGAAATAATGTGGAAAAAGTCAACTATAATGAAACCTAATGGCAATAAACTCCAGCAGGAATCTGGTTCTTATCCGCTTTCGTAAGAGTTTATCTTTTGGATCAAGAGATGTTTCCAGTCGATGAAGTCTCTTGGAAAAATTCATACTCTCCCTGCCCTAGTAATGAACCTTCAACCTTTAGTTTTCTAAGTATCACAAGGTTCCTGAATGTGAAACTAACCATTTGGGCATTTATGCTGAAAAACCAATTATCTATGCTAATTGGTGTGCGCCTACTGTTTTGACTGCTTCATCATATTGCTTGGACAAATCCGTACCACCCACAACAACAAACTGGGTAGAGCATGAAGGTTACACCAGTAGAAAACCTCTTCACTAGTCAGCTCTGAAGCCCAGGCACAATCATTAGTTTCCTAACGGCAATAGCAAGGTCTATACTTAAATTAATGGAAATCTTTGCAGTACTTTGCTGAATGGAATGACTGGAAGATTTATATGTACAGATATACATAATTTATTACAACAAAGGGAACTGAGTTTCCTTCGCTTCCCACTCAATATAGAACTAGTTTATTTTCCTTTTTTATTAATTTTTCTCATACAGAAATAAATAGATTTAATGTATTCAGCATATCCTATTGCACCATTACTTCACTTGTAAGATATATAGTACTGTGTTTTTTTAATTTGTTAATTAAGAAATGAAGGCTTCATTGATTAAGGATTTATTCAATAAGATTTGCAAAATGCTTTGCTCAGATGGAAGGTGCTATAGAAATGCTAAATGTTTTTATGTTTTCTTTATTATTTTCCTCCCTTTCCATTCAGTATTATTTACTTATACTGCAGTATTGACTAGAGGCCTCGGTGAAGGATCAAGATCTGTTGTGCTAGGCAGTGTTCACTGCAGTAAAATAAAGACAGCCCATTCCCAGAGATCACATCTTGGATTCTGACAAGAAGAAATAGCAAGATAAACAGAAAAGTGGCAGCATGTTGTGGGAGGGAGCTATAGTAAAGAAGGGCATGAGTAATAGCTTAAAGTAGTCATGGCATTGGACAAGAGGAATGATGGGAGTAGTGGTTAGGGCAAAGAAAACCAGGATTCAATTCCATGCTTTGCCATAGACTTCCTGAATGACTTTGGCAAGTGTCTCTGGCACAGTTTTCCCACTCCGAAGAAAAGGTAAATAAGAGTATTTCCCTAGTTCATAAGAGTGTTCTGGGGATAGCTATGGGGACCATAGAAGTACCATAGATAGTACGAGCAATGGCTTGCTATAATTTCCTGGAGGCTTAGTAGACATTCCACTCCAGCTTCTCTCCTGTTAGTAGAGTGCACTACGTTGCTTTGGAGTGTGGGTTCTCGGGTGGGGCTGAGGCAGAGGGGTTTGGGGTGTGGGAGGGTGTATGGGCTCTGGGCTGGGGGTGTGGGTTCTGGGGTGGGGCCAGAAATGAGGGGTTCAGAATGCAGGAGGGAGATATGGGCTGGGGCAGGGACTTGGGGTACTGGGTGGTGGTGAGGGCTTCAGCTGGGGATGCGGGCTCTGGGGTGGGACAGGGGAAGCAGGGCTTGAGGTGCAAGAGGATGCTTCATGTTGGCCGAGGGGTTCAGAGTGCGAGAGGGGGCTCAGGGCTGGGACAGGGGGTCAGGGTATGGGAGGAATTTTGGGGTATGGGCTTGGGTGGCGTTCACCTCAGGTGGCTCCCCACAAGCGGCGACATGTCCTTCAGCTCCTAGGCAAAGGCATGGCCAAAAGCTCTGCACGCTGTCTCTGCCTGCAGGCGCTACCCCCGCAGCTCCCATTGGCTATGGTTCCTGGCCAATGGGAGCTGCAGAGCAGGCGCTCGTGGCATGGGGGGGCAGCGCAGGGAGCCCCCATGGCCATCCCTCAGCCTAGGAGTCAACGGACATGTCGCTGTTTCCAGGAGCCACGTGGAGCCAGGTAGGGAGCCTGTCAGCCCTGCACCAGCTGGACTTTTAATGGCCCTGTCAGTGGTGCTGACCAGAGCCGCCAGTGTCCCTTTTTGATGGGTGTTGTAGTCGAAAACTGGACACCTGGCAACCCTAGGCACAGACCACAGCATTGGGGACAGGGTAGGAAGTAGCCCAGGGAGACTAGCCCTTGTGCCAGGTGACATTAGCTTGTTTCAGTCGGATCCCTCCTGATTTGGTGCAAGTACACTTGCCACTGCCAGAGCCCTGGGCTGAGACTCAGTAGAGTAGGGAGGGCCCAGGCCCCTACCATGGCTGCCACCCACCCCTAGGTGAGGGTCCACTTCTCTGACTGGCCACTAGGCCACTCAGCCCTGTGGAGAAGGGTGGCCTCATAGGCTCTGGGTGTTAGGCCATTCCACCCTGAAGCAGAGGGCAGACATAGTGACGGTGGCCACTAGGTCACCTAACCCTGTGAGGAAAGGTGACCATATAGACTTTGGCCATTCGCCCTCACTGACCTGAAGGTAAGGGTAGTTAGGTAGACATAACCATGGGGCTACGATGCCCTTGCCGCACCCCCAAAGGGGGACGGGGTCAGGGGCGGCTCTAGGATTTGTGCCGCCCCAGGCAGGGTGGCACGCCGCAGGGGGCGCTCTGGCGGTCGCCGGTCCCGCAGCTCCTGTGGACCTCCTGCAGACGTGCCTGCGGAGGGTCTGCTGGTCCCGCGGCTCCGGTGGACCTCCCGCAGGCACGCCTGCGGATGCTCCACCGGAGCCGTGGGACCAGCGGACCCTCTGTGGGCACGTCTGTGGGAGGTCCACCGCAGCCGCCTGCCGCCCTCCCGCGGGACGCCGCCCCAAGCGCTCGCTTGGCGCGCTGGGGTCTGGAGCCGGCCCTGGACGGGGTGCACTTGCTCTGTGACAGGCTGCTACAGATACTTTGGATTTAGCAATGAATATATCAGCAATGTGTCTGTCACTGACTCATTTCCAGTATAATAATTTTAAAGAGATGTTTATATATCTGAAGAGGATGTGGGACAAAGATACAAGATGTGGGCAAGACAAGAATTCCTTCAGGAACGTTAGCTTGTGAAAGCATCATGTGATATCACTACTGCACCATCTTTCATAAGTCATTTTATGAGAGCCAGAGTGCTTAATTTCCCTCGAGCAGCGCAAATGCTGGAGTTGGTGTTAGAGACATAAGAAGTAATAGTTTGCTTTGTACAGGCAAAAGGCACCTTCAGGGCTCTCCATCCAAAGTAGGCCTGTGGACCAATATACTGCACACACCAAGGTGAATAGAATGGGAGTAGGGGAGAAATGGTGGTGTCCTTTATAATGAACTAAAATGCCTTAATTTTTTTTTCTGCTGCTTCTGCCCACCTCCCTTCAAAATACCAGGAAGTGTCATGTTGTGTGCAACTAGGGTTGTCCACTTTGGCTAGATGAATTCCTGGAGATTTCATCACATGACATTATCTTTAATTAAAGATTAATCTTTAATTCCTGGGGACACCAGAACAATCCTGGAGGGTTGGCAACCCTCTGGGCAGCAAGGAGAAGGGTTGATTGTTGTTGGAGGACCAATTGGCTGACTCAGCTGAGTACTGGGAACTTTCTCAGTCCTTAACTGTGAAGGGGATGCAGGGGTACTGGGGCCTTAAACAGAGCTTTCTGCTCAGGGGGGTTTAGTTAAAAATGTGTTCAAGAGTTTTAAACAATTTGAATAAAAATCACTCCCCTTTTCAGTTAATCAGGTTTGGCTTCCTTGATATCTGATGTCATAAACACCTAGTGCTCCAGTCACCCATACAGTCTTTCAGAGTAAGCAAGACCTGAATTTCTTAACAATCACTAAGCAGATCTGCACACGCTTCCCCAGCCTCCCCCTAGATTAACAAAATAAAAATTAGCCAGGTCTTCTACAGACCATAAAGAAGCCAAGAGGGCACAAACTCAACATCTATCCTTTACATGTCACTCTTAAAAAGTGAACCCATCTGTGGTGGAAATACGATCCTATACACAGATTGGTGAGAGACCCGGTTCCACACCTTGTGCAAAGGTACTCCTTTTTCTGATAAGGGTCGGTTCTGTAACAGAAACATTGGATAACTGAGTTGTATGTTTCTTCACACCGGGGCAGCACATATGCGTAGGGAACTCTATGACTTACACACCTGCCCTTAGGAAGAAACCATCCTACAGAGGGGCACACATGCTACTTTCCTCAGAGACTGGGATTCCTCATAGAGAAGAAACATGTTATTACAGTAAATAAGGACACGTTCAACATCATGTAAATCTTGTTATAACAATTCAGTGGAGGTAACTTTTAGGGGAAAAACCACAAAACTAATCACAGTTTCCATGAGGGAACAGATCTCTGCTAGTCAGAATCACAAAAGGAATTTCTTCAAAGTCTGCCTGCTTCCTATCACAAAACATTTATGGGATCAAGAAAGACATATGTCTGGCCTCTATAGCAGGCCTCCGCCCTGGCAGGGAAAAGCACTTTGTAGTCCAAGCTCCTATTTAAAAAAAAAATTCACTTTAACTGTCATGACACTGAAGAAGACCAGGCCCCCAATCCAAATATAATTACATTCTTGAACCCTATAAGCTAGACTGACTTTCATGCCATTTAAAAATGCTGTTCCTCGTTCCAAGTGTTGCACAATCTGCAACTGCATCAGAATGGCCTTTCCAGAAACAAGGCTTCCTCTTACTTTTTGTATAGCAGTTTTCTGTCTGAGGTGGTTACAAGTTACAGTCAAAGAGCTGTCTGTGACATGCTTTCATCTCTTTACTGGGAGGCATGCTACATGCCACAAAATGCTACAACCTCTTCTTTTGTTGTTGTCGGAACAATTTTCATTTTGTTTTGCTCTCATATGAGGGAGGTGAAATCCTGACCCCTCTGAAGTCAATGGGAATTGGCCATTTATTTAAATAGGGCCAGCAATTCACCCATCATGTTTAGAAACAGTGACTACACCGCAAGCTGCACTAGCAGACAGCCCAACTAGGCAAACTCCTGTCTTATGCAACCACTTTAAAATAGACTTCTACCTTTTCGGCTGCTTGTTTTGTCAGTAATAAATATTCAACTCTTCAGCACAATTATTGACCTGGACAAACTAGTCAGTACTTTGGAGACACCTGCTATTAGTGTCCGCATTCCTATTGCCAGCATTGGTGTTAACAGCACCAGTTCCAGAAGTGACAATGGGCAGTCACGGAGGGTCTGAGTCTCCTATCACTCACACCACTGTAAATCATGAATAACTCCAATTAAATTAATCAGAGGGCCCAATTCTTTCCTTCAATACAGGGGTACTATTTCTGTTGAGCTAACTTTATAGGGAGTTGCTGCAAACCTATGCCTGGCAGTAGAAAAGAAGCCAAAACTTTCGCTGTGCTGCATTTTAAAAATGACAGTGCTTCATCAACAGCCTTTTTTTATAGCTCTGATGTCAGGAGTCAAGATTTCCCACTGTAGCAGAAATGTGATAACTCCTTAGCAGCAGGGATGTCTAGAGCTAAAAGAGATGCGTACAATTGTAGTAGCAGACAGCTATTAGGAAGTGAAAACATTTGTCTAACTCAGAGCTAGAATCTATACTTATCTGGAAAAAAAAGAGCATGTTTTGCAAGGGAAATTTGCTTTGACCTTTAGATAAAGACAGTCTCTGCCAGACAATCAGTTTTTGCTGAAAACTGTTTAAGATACATTTCATGATGAAATCAAGACTACAGTTTACCTGTACAATGCCTTGGTCATGTCTGGCAAAGATTTAGAAGATACTCATGTGAGCGAGTGTAATCCACGCATTCGTTTCTGGACATAAAGACCTTCTGAGTGTGTAACAAATCCCCACGCTCTGGAGTCTACATTTAGATCTCCGAGTCAGCAGAACGATTTGTAAGATTGCATGTAGCCAGGCGACACTGTATTGACTAAATATGTACAGTAATAATAAATAATTAAACATTTTGCATTTATATCGTATGCAGCTCTTTCCATTCAAAGGACTCTGTGTGCTGCACAGAGGCAGAAGCTGTTCATGTTTCTTGTTTTCCACCAGAGGGTAGTATACAAATAGATAGTACATGGGCCTGAAACTTGACACTTCCAGGCAACCTGTGCCCATTGATGTGTTGTCACAGCTGCAGTAGGTATAGCTGTCTGGCCTAGCATGGTTTTGGGAGAATGATAGTGTCCCAGGGGAACAACTGTTTTGGTGAAGAGGTCATTGATAGCTTTCAAACACAGATTAATTGCACGGCGAAAAACTTGTGTATCAAATGACAGACTTCAGCCCTGATTGTGTTTGACTAGAACATTCTTAAAACCTTGTTATTTCCTAATGCTACGATTTACTGCGCAAGGAATAGAAAAGAGCATGGGCCTGAACACAGTAAAGACTAATATCCTTCTCTCCATCCAACATTCTAGTCTGAAAAGACGTCAATGACTGAAACGTGAATGGGAGCGACGGACTCTCATTGTGCTTATTGTGATGGCATAGGTAGGTTCTGGCACTAGAATTATTACAGTGTTACAGAATTCCAACAAGTCCCTGGCTCTCAGGCTTATTCAGACACTTGGGCTCCAATTATAGTGATATCTTGCTCTCAGACCAATTAAAATTTCATAATCTCTCCACCAGCCTTGGTGGACAGAGTGTTATGCTAGGTCAAGAAATATCTTCTAGCTACACTACTTCTCTAGGAAGTCTTTAGGCCTTTGAGGAATTGTACCTATATAGAACCTATGAAGAAAGGCTGTAAAAACACAGAACTTGCAGTTTCCTTGCAGCCATTTTTGCAAGCTTTTTTATTCTACATTTGGGGGCAAGAAAATTAGGCTTTGAAATGTGAGTCGTAGATAAGGCTGTGAGGAAGCTTAGGATCACAGCCTTAGGTGAAAATAAAGCTGTAATACATAAAGCATTAAAAAGGTGAAGCATAACAGAAGCCTCCAAAGACTTCTGAACAGCTTCAAGGAAGCCTGCCTTTTTGCTGTGATTTTAACATGAGTTATATGGCACTAGGAAAGACCTGTTTCTGATACTAGAGAAATGGTTGCATTGTTATTTTCTGCAACGCACCAGGGGCTTTATTTTAATCAGTGGTAGCTGTCGTTTGGTCACCTTTTTGTTAATAGTTATTGATTATATAGCAGCTTTTGCAAATCTGACAGCACTTTACAGGATTAGGGGAACCCCTAAAGCAAACTTATTTTTCCCCCTAAAGAAGACTTTCATTATAGGCCAAATCCTGAGGTCTTTAATTAGCTCTGACTCAGTCCTTACTTCTGGCTTCAGTGGTGGTTTGACCATAGACTAATTGGGTGCATCAAAATTCAGCCCAGCAGGAGTTTTGCCTGAGTAAGGTCACCGAACAAGTTGTAGGTTTTTTCTCTGTAAGCAGAGAATCTTTATAACCACATTTTTTATTTGCATGTTGTATTTCATTGGAACAATCTGAGACTTTCATCCCATGCTATGGGCTAAATACCAGCAGAGTAACTGAGGGCAAAATGTTTCCATGCACCTGACTTCACTACCAGTTAAACTCCTTGGAACTCCCCTCTACCCCCTTGTGAGCCCCTCACCTCTAGTTGGCAAATGCTCCACAGCTGTTTTAGGGGGCTTTCAGCTCTCCCTCTGTGCACAAAGCCACTGTGGTCTCCAATGCCAATTCTACCTTCTGATTCCAGTTCTGAAAAGCATCACCTCTCCCAGGCTGATTCTCAGCCTGTGAAATCTATTGGGGACCAACAGCAAGGAGAGAATGGGCCCAGTAGGAATGCAGGCTGATGAAGGATGAGGGTTCTCAGCAAGAATGAAACTGGATGGGTTTGATCTTGCTTTTGCCAATGGTCTCAACCCAGCCCCATCTCCAAATGCTGTAAGAGAGAATGTCCCCTCTCTGGATTCTGCCACTCCCCTGCCTACAGACAGTGCCTAGAGCTAAAGCCCTGAAGCAAGCACTCCTCAGTGGTGTTTCTAGGACTTTATCCTGTGAGGTGGCAAAGAATTTTCCCAAAAGGGACACTTCCCCACTCACAACTCTGCGGTTTGAGAATGGTTAATTTAAAGAAGAGCTGGGCCCCAGCTGCACAGTTTGAACCTAAATTTTCCCAATTTTGCCTGGGGTGGGGGATCTGCAGACTTGGTTCTGTGCATTAATGCAGATGGGAGAAAGCTGCCAAGTTCAGATCCAGGACTTTGGTGCAGGCCCATCACTGAAAATGACACACGTTGGTGCATTTTACCATGTGTCATTCCTGAAATACTCTATCAGCACTGATTTAACAGCGACGTCCTGATTTGCACACCCTCCTGAAAACAGTACAAACCCAGTGCAATGGCCATTGCCAGAGGCTTGTACTACATTATGCTGAAGATATTTGGTTTTACCTCATGACTTGCTTTAAAAATCAACATGGTACAAAATATAGAAACATTGAAGGCAAGTTTGACTTGTGCAGTAGCCTCAGAGGAGCATCATGCAGTAAACAAAGGGTTTCAAGGCAGAAGAACTATGTTAGTGAAAACAGTCACCCCTCTGACTTCTATTACAGGGTTCCAGACGGCACCAGGCATGCCACTGAAATGCTCTTTCTTATTAAGGTAAGCCCATGATTGAGTCACATCACGCCGTCACTGACTATTGCAAACATTAGTTCTTCCCAATTTTTGTTCACCAAAGTGGAGGTCTCACTTGGTGGTAAAACAGCATCATGAGTCAGCCCTGCATGGTTTGTACAATTTCAATGGCTTGCCAGTGCATGTTAGTTTCATGGATGATGTGAGAGGCTGCAGTAGGTATTGGCTGAAAAACCAGCATGCTTGAGTCTGGTTTCCTGCAACCCCTGTGGCCTGAAGCTATAGAGGGGAGGAGTGTGCTACTATCGTCTGTTGGTGAACAGGAGAGCTGCTTGTTAAGTGGTTTACCCAGAACTCCAGAGAGTGACAGACAGCTGCTTTCCTATCTGTCTTTCTATTGGTGAACAGGGGAAAGTATGGCCATGGTGAGAGCTTCATTTGCTTAAGCTTTCTACCCAGAAATCCTCTATTGAGACTTTAGGGACTCACCAGAACTGTACATGTACATGAACTCTGGGGTAGTGGGCTGAGCTGAAAAAGAGGGTGGAGAAGGAAATTCGTGCCTTAGTGTAAAGAGTGCATCCCTGGCAGTAGGGACTCTGTTCAAGGGTCCTATATGCCATTGAACCTTCAGAGATGATACACAAATGGCTTTGGGATGAGAGATGATGCTGAGGTAGCATTTTACTGAAGCTACAGAGGACAGCAGCAGAACTGAGTGAACACCATTGAAGGTCCCCCTATCCAGCCACTCACATAGCTGAAAGTACTATAACTGGGTTAGGTGGTGGGGCTTTGGGACTAGACCAGGCAGCTCTTCCCTTTGGGGCTGGAGACAGGCTGCACAAGGGCACTTATGGCTTCTGGGACTGATACCAAATCATTAGTGGGATATAGGGGAGGGAAAAAGGGGACAGTGATGTGTTCAAGGGACATTTGTTCATCAGCTGGTCCCACTGGTCAGCAAGTAAGGAATGGAGTTTATCAGTGGGTTTACCAAAGGTAAATCATGGCAGACCTTCTTTAAGATGGTAAGTAAGATTTTGTAGATAAGGGAATGTGGTAGGTCTAATCTATCTGGACTTTAGTAAAGCATTTGCTATGGTAACACAAGGGAAATTATAACTTGTGTTGGAGAAGATGGTGATTAGTACCAGAATAGTATGGTGGGTAAGGAACTGGCTAAATGGGAGATGACAATGGGTTGTGCTCAGAGTTCTCCTGAGCTGGAGGGAGGTTACTAGTGGAGTTCTTCAAGGGTTATTCTTGGGACTGATGGTATGTAATATTTTATTAATGGCTTTGGTACAGAAAGTAGGAGTATGCTAACAGGAGCATAACCAGTATTTTCCTAAGGAGGGGGCCCAGAGAGTGCTGATTTGGGGGGGGTCTCCCTGGGGATGAGCATATGATTGGGGGGCATGAGTCTCTCCAGGGTTCCACTAGAATTCTCATTCGGAGATGGATTTTGTGACCTGTGTCTCTGGGGCAGTACCAGGGTCCCCCTATGCTGGGCATGGAGGTGCTCAAAGACCCATGGGGGCATCCCCATCTGCAGGGGCACAGACGGAAGCTCCCCTCCAGTGCAGAGGAGTATGGAGCCTTCCCTTCTAGGGACCATAATCTCCTCAAACTCCCATCAACCCCATACTCCTACCTCCCCCAGCCCCCATGCTGGATCAGCGACCTGTATCCCTCCAGCAGCTCTATGTTGTGGAATCAGTTGCCTTCAAAGGTGCAGAGGAAGCTCAGTAGCCCAATCTCATTCAGTCGCTCCATGCTGGACCACAGCAAACCACAGGCGGGGCCCAGAGCTCATAATCCCCCACACAATGCCTGAGCCACAGAACCGCCAAGCCAAAGAAGGGACAAGGAGCCTCTCAGGGTGAGGGGTGTCTCTGCAGAGTGTGGCTCTGAAGGGTTCAGGCCCTGGACAGCCACAGACAGGGTTTAGGTGGACGTGTCTCAGCCTCTGCCCCAAACTGTGATTGTGTTAGTGAGCTGTAGCATCTATGGTCAAGGCGGGGGAGGACTGGGGCCCACACCCTTCCTTGCGCCCCAGTGTGCTAATTAAATATGTTGTTGATTGTGATGGGGGAGGCGGGTAGCTCCCTTTTATGGACATCCAGACAGCCAGTTAGCTATAAAATCCCTGTTATTAGCTGTTCTCTACTTGCTTTACCTGTAAAGGGTTAAAAAGTCTATAGGTTAAAGGAAGGGAGTGGACACCTGACCAAAAGAGCCAATGGGAAGGCTAGAACTTTTAAAATGGGGGAAAAAAACTTCCCCTTTGTCAGTCTGTTGTTGTTCTGCCGGGAAGAGGAGCACAGAGCAGCAATGCTGTAAAAAGATTTGGGCCAGGTATGGAAAATAATCAGATCATACCTAGAAACTACTCATTTAAAACCCCAGATATGTAAGTAGATCAGGAAATGTCTAACAAGATGTGGTTAGGTTTATTTATTTTTTATTTCTTTATGGCTTGTGGACTCCTCTGTGCTAACCCCAAGTGCTTTTGTTTTGCTTGTAATCTTTAAACTGGACCTCAAGAAGCTATCTTGATGCTTAATCCTTGTAATAGGCTTTTTGCTAGGTTTAAAAAAAACAAAGTTCCATATGTATTTTCTTTCTTTTTGTTTTTAATAAAATTTACCTTTTTTTAAGAACAGGATTGGATTTTTGTGTCCCTAAGAGGTTTGTGCACAGGTTGTTTAATTAGCTGGTGGCAACGGCTGATTTCCTTTGTTTTCTTTCTCAGCTCGTCCCCGGGGGGTGCAAGAGCTTGAGGTTACCCTACAGGAAGGAATTCCCAAGTGCACCTTCCTGGATTTTCAAAAGGGTTTTTGCACTTGGGTGGTGTTAGTACCAACTCATCCAAGGTCAGAGAAAAGCTGTAACCTTGGGAGTTTAATACAAGCCTAGAGCGGCCAGTATGATGGTTTAGAATCCTTGCAGACCCCCACCTTCTGCACTCGAAGTGCCAGAGTGGGGAATCAGTCTTGACAATGATACAAAGTTGGGAGACACTGTCAATACATGGAGGATGAGAATATTATATAGGATGACCTTGATGATGGGAGTAACAGAAATGGGGTGAAATGTAATAATGTAAACTAAAAGGTCATGCACTTAGGGATGAGTAACAAGAATTTTTGCTATAAACTGGGGGTTCATCAGTTGGAAATGACAGAGAAGGAGAAAGATCTGGTGTGTTAGTCAATCACTGGCAGCAGTCCATAGTTATCCTATATGAAAGAGCTATGAAAAAGACAAATGAGATCCTAGACTGTATCAGGCACAGTATTTCCAATAGTGATAGGGAAATGTTAATACCTTTGATGGGGGCATAGGTAAGATCTGAGATACTGTGTACAGTTCTGGTCCCCCATGTTGAAGACATGAATTCAAATTGGAACAGGTGCAGAAAAGGGCTACTAGGATGATCAGGGAAATGGGGAGCCTATTTTAGGAGAGGAGACTAAAAGATCTTGGCTTGTTTAGGTTAGCAAATCAAATGCTAAGACAGAGTGGGCAAAGTACGGACTGCGGGCCGAATCCGGCCCCCTCAGGCTTTGGATCCAGCCTGCGGGATTGCCACCCCCATGACCCCATGGGTCCCATGACACTCCCGCAAGTGGCCGGTACCATGTTCCTGTGGCCCCTGGGGGATGTGGGGTAGAGGGCTCCGCATGCTGTCATCGCCTGCAGGCACCACCCCCTGCAGCTCCCATTGGCCGGGAATGGGGAACTGCGGCCAATGGGAGCTTTGGGGGAGGTACTCACAGGCGAGGGTAGTGCGCGGAGCCTTCTGCCCTCCCTCCTCCAGGGACCGCAGGGATGTGGTGCTGGCTGCTTCCAGGAGCGGCATGGGGCCAGGGCAGGCAGGAAGCCTGCCCTGGCCCTGGTGTGTGCCACTGCCACCCCAGAGCCACTCCAGGTAAGTGGCACCGGGCCGGAGCCCACATCCCAAACCCCTCCTGCACCCCGCACCCCAACCCCCTGCCGCACCCTGCCTACACCCCCTGCCAGAGCCCCCTAATGCATCCCGCACTCCTCCCTGCACCCCTGTCCTGAGGCCTGTCCTGCACTCCGCACCCCCTCCTATACCCCAACCCCTGCCCTGAGCCCCCTCGTACATCCCTCCTCTGCCCCAACCCCTTGCCCTAAGCCCCTTCCTGCACACCGCACTCCCACCCGCATGCCAACCCTCTGCCCCAGCCCTACATTCATGGCCCTGCATGCAATTTCCCCACCCAGATGTGGCCCTCAGGCCAAAATGTTTGCCCACCCCTGTGCTAAGAGATGATATGATTGTTTTCTACAAATACATTTGGGGAGGGGGTAAACACCAAGGAGTGAGAATTGCTATTTTATGCTAAAGGACAGTGTTGTCACACAAACAAATGAGTAAAAACTGGCCATGAATAGATTTAGTCCGGGGTTAGGAGTCTAATCATCAGAGGAGTGGGGTTCTTGAGTGGCCTTTCGATAGGAATAGACCAGGTATGGCAACAAACTACCTACTTAGTTTAAAATGGATCTTGATAAATTCAGGAATAAGATTATATGATGGGGTAACCTGTGGTAGCAGGGGATTGGACTTGATGACCCACGGGTCCCTTCCACAGGGGTGGGTGTTTTACTCGTTATCCATTGTTGCTGTGTTTTCCCAATTTGATTCTGTGTTCACTTGCCCTAATAAAATTTGTCTGTGATTCATACACAGACTCAGTGCTTGTGAAAAAGGAAGTATTTTTAGATTATTTTATTTTAAGAGGAACCCCTGGATATTTTGAACTGGCCCTTGTTGGTACTGATTTATTTAGCATGTGCATAGTCGTCTAGCCAAGCGATGACATCTTCAGTGGCGTGATGCAGTTCTTCTAGGCCACCGCGGAACCTAGTCAGCAGGCATTCCTCGACAATGTGTGTCATCGTCTATGTTGCGCCGCAGCTGCACAAAGGGCTGTCACGAAGGCCCCAGAGATACTGGTTGGCTGCACAGAGACCCTGCCCGGTCCAGAACCTGTTCAACAAGGACCATAGGCGACGGGCCAGGTCAAAACCAGGTGGGCAAATTGAGGGATCGGCAACTAGGGACTGGTTGGGGATTATAGCAGATATCCATTCCTCTCGCTGGAGTGTTTCCGCCCTAACATCCTGGCGTGGTGGATGAGACCATAATGGGTGACATGACAGCAAACATGCAGCTGGTCGTTAAAAAAGGTCATTGTGCAGCAGCAGGCTTGTGTTGGCGTGTACTTTCTCCAGTAACTTGCCAGTGGCAACCTCTCGTCTGATCTGAGGAGGAGCAATATTGCTCAGAACTGGGAGCCATGGGAGTGGAGTCGGATGCAAGGTGCCAGAGATGATACACGTGGCGGCATGTAACTGCGTATCCACCAGTTTGGTGTGTGACGATCAGCTCCATACTGGTGCGCAGTACTCCTCCACCGAATACGAGGTGGCAAGAGCTGACAGCCGCAGAGTTGGAGCACAAGCACCCCATGACGAACCTGCCGGTTTGCATTATTGCGCATCTTAACTTTAGCTGCTGTCTTCTTCAGGTGGGCATGGTACTGATAATACCTGGCAAACGGTGTTTCCAAAGATTTGTAGTTTAAGGGAAAATAAAAAGAATACAGGTATTTCTTAAATGGCAACCCAGCCTTGACCACAGCCTAGCTCAGACGGTCCAAATTCCCTTTGTAGCAGGATCTTGTAACTCCCACAGTGGTTTTGTATGATCAGAGTACAGCAGATTAAAAAAATCCCAAACTCCAGAACCTTGGTTTTAATGTAAGTCTGCAAGAAAAGGCTGAAATAGTTTATTTAAAGGGAAATCTCCTTTTCTAAAGCAGATTTATGCATGCGTTTTCTTATTTGCTGTCACCTTTCCCTACAACCACTTCACAAATGGGTAATTCTTGTTCTGATTTTTTCTGCCAGAGATGTTTTGTTTTCCTGTTGGCTGATGCTGTCTGTTCAGTCTATGGAGAATTAACCTATGCGCTGTTGCTAGGTGGCCTTAAGCAAAGAAATAATGCAGATCATAGACTCCTGCACATGTCCTGCATTCCTATAGTACATATCTCCATTGTTTATGGGGGTTTTTATTTGTCCTGCTCATGTTTTGCTATACATGTGGCTTCAGGCGTGTGTGATAAATTTCATGTAAAATCAGGAGATTCTCGTGTAATTGTGGCAAAAAATAATGACCTAGAACCTTGTAAAATGTAAATTTAATTTTGACCTTAAAGTTTTCAGGAATATCGCAGGACTATTTCCATGCCTTGACTTTGTCTCTTGTCCCTTTTCTTAGTTCAAACCCCTTTAACATTTTTCTGTATTTGAAGTTTCACTCTTGAGATGGTAAAGAAAAACTAAAAAAGCAGGAATGCTGAAAGGAGGATTAATGAATCAGCAATGTGGTGAGGCAGAAAACAAGGTGAGTGTGGTAATACAGAAGTGGAGTCCTTTTGTTATACACCCTGATGAGACTGCAACTGAAATAATGGAGCTCATATCTAGGCATTTCACCATTTAAAAAAAAATAGAGTGTTGGAGGGAGTCCAGGGAAGAACTGCAAAAATATAAAAAAAAAGAAAAGAAAAAAAGAATGAGGAGTACTTGTGGCAACTTAGAGACTAACAAATTTATTTGGGCATAAGCTTTCATGGGCTAAAACCCACTTCATCGGATGTATTCTGAAAAATATTTAAAGGGTTGGAGTTGAGATTGGTTGAAAAGAAAAGATTAAAAGAGCTAAATGCTTATAGTTTGGCTTAGAAACAAATAAATGGAACATAAATGTCTACAAATATCTATTATAATACTTTGCACTAATTTAGCGCTTTCCATTCAAGGATCTCTAAGAGTTCTACAGTACAAATACTAATTAAAGCTCACAACATCCCTGTGAATTACATAGTTATTATTTCCATTTTATAGAGTGTGAAACTGAACCACAGAGAGGTCTGAGGGCCTTATTTTCATATCTGTGAGTGTATTTTCACATGCACAGTTACCATGGCATTGTGCACAAATAAACGATTTGCACATGCAATTACAGTAATTGTATGTGGATATGAAAATTGAGCCCTACCTCACTAGCCCAAGGTTATAAAGCAAATCAATAACATAGCTCTCTCTATCTTCTATGAGTCTCCGCTCCTGGCACCAGTCTGGTACTTTGTATCATGCCAAAATCTTTGCACTGATGTATAGCTGAAAATAATAAAATGAGGACGTTCATGTTTTTTTAAATAGACCATTTCAGTAGTACTTGCCCATTGGAGTTATATTCTGACATCTATTCTGTTGTTGAAGACTCATTTTGTTGCATTTATTGCTGATTTACGGGTGTTCTAGTTTGTGGTTTTGGTTTTTGTTTTACTTTGACCCACTAACATTGGAATTCTTCGTCAGCATCATTTTATCAAACATTTGTATTCCTAATCCTCTGATTAGAGCTGAGCAAATAATTCACTGTGTCTCAACAAAAGAGGCAATTTTTATCATATTATTTATTCAGTCTTCAAATTATTTGTTCTGAAATCAATTGGAACATCTTTTAGAAAATCTTATTCTATGTATTGATTTAATATTTTATATTAGAGCCATATTGTGTATGAGTAGTGATGGGTCACATAAATCACATAGTAGTTTCTGTTCCCTGGCTGAGTGAGTTCAGAAGTATTTCATGTGTGAACACTCATACATGCACATTTAAATATCAGTTTTTATGAATATTCATGAAAGATTAAAATTTGCTTGCCATTTAATTAAGATTTTGGCCAGCAAAACTCAAAGCACTTGAATTCTAGTGGACATCAAATACAAAACGGCCACAAGCAGGGCTGAAGTGACTTCATTTAAAATTTCAAACAAATATTGGAGGAAACCTTTATTATTATTATTCCTTGCTCAGCTCTAACTCCAGTCAACAGACCCATGGTTATGTGATCTAAGGGACTGCAGAAGGCTTACTATAGATGTATTTATTTTTCCTCTTTTGTTTTTAGGCTTTGCTCACATGTTGAATCTAGCAGTTTGTATTAATAAAGTAGGTTTGTCTGAAATGCCCACAGAATTTTTTCTAGCACAATGGAATATTTTCTATATATAAAGGACTCTGATGTAATATATATTTTGCAAAGTTCTTGTGTACTTTCTCCTGAAGTTCTTTAGTTCAGTCATATGTATTCAGCATCCAGCATCGTGGAGATCCACAATATAGGGGAACAAAGTCACAAATGGAGATGATCTAGTTAGATATGGACGTGAATATGTATTGCAAACACAGATAAAGGGAGGGAAATGTCTTTTTGGATATGTAAAATACATGGGTTAGTTCCAGAGAGGAAGGATGGGCTTGTAGTTAAGACAATGGACTGGGCTATGAAAGACATGCATTCAGTTCCTAGCTCTGCCATCAATGTCTTGTGGGACGTTGGGCAAGCGATTTAAGCTCGCTGCGGCTCAGTGGCTTGGCTGTGCAGTATAAAAGGAAAATAAAACTTAAACAGGTTAATAATATTTCTTGTCTTTTTTTCTGGTAATGGAAGTTGTGGGCTTGCCAGATTCCTGTTTTGCACTGGGGTCAGGGGAAGGGAAGGAAAGGCAATATTATGTTACTTCCAAGATGTCTTAAGAGATAGGAGCGTGGGTCTATGTACTGGCCAGTGGCTGATTCCACTGATTCCAGCACAAACACAAAACAGCCTGGCTCCTCCCCAACAGCAGAGCTAAATGACAAATGCCATTACTCCATGGTTAGCTGCTTCATGAACTAATATCAATGCCTAAAAATGTAAGCTCCTGTATTTACTTTGAAGTAAATTTTAGACCAGATCTTTTCCTGCGCACTACTTTACATTCTGGTAGACTGCAATCATTGGGGAAATGCAGCATGGGCAGCAGAAGTGCAAACATCCCATACTGAAGGAACTGCTTCTGCTAGTGATAGAAAAGGTCATTCTCATGTCTCGATCTCTCTGCTGCGGCTGCTAATTCGTGCCAAGAGTGGCAGTGACATTGTGATGAGAGCTCCCGTTCAACATGAATTAGACTCATTTCAGACAGACCATAAAAGAGCCATCAAAGAGTAACAGATTTTGGTCAATACAAATAGATTTAAACCAGCAACCCAAAAGTGAAATTCAAGAGGTCTTGTGTGCCTAAGTCCTCCCACCTGAAAATCTTTGTACCCCGTTGCTAATTCCCAGGGCTTTCGCCTGCTCGAGGAAGTAAAACAAATGCTTTACCGTTCACTATGTGGGGTATGAAAGCTAGAAGGCACCTCTCATGTAGTCATTTACTGTTGTCTTGACTCCTGGATGCGAGTGTGGAGATAATGCAACCTCAGCCACGTAATAAATTGTCAAATAACTCTCTCCTTTTGTCAGAGGATTTTGCAAAGGCCTGCAAAATAATGTTTTGCTATCCTGGCTCATGCTGGCTGCTCAGAAGAAGAGCTAACTAAGCTGTAGACAGCCAGCTGAGAGGGAGCTTGAGGCATCCTGGGTGGCAGTGTGCCCCACATGCCCCACACAGCTTAAAAAATATATGGGGATAAGAGGATGGGGAACCAGTGGCCACGATTTTCACATGGACAGTTGTGCATGGGAACCATGAATAACCCATGATCCTGAGGGGAAAATCAGCGTCATGATTTCAATGCTTACATTGTTGAGGTGATCTCTGAAAGATAAGGTGATGGTTACTTGCTTTGTAGGTTTGCTTTAGAGGAAATCAGAGATGAGCCTGGAAGCTTGTAGGATCCTAATTTGGGTATTGGAGGGCCCCAAAGAACCATCAACTCTATTACTCTTTATGAAAAGCTAGGAATCCTATGTATGGTAGGACAGATAATTTTTCCCTCTGATACTGACATAGTAGTAAATAAACTTGACTGTATCAGCACCATCCTAATTAATTTATTTAGCTTTTTATCTATATTTTTCAGACGTTGAGTAGAAACAAAGAAAACCATTATTGTTACACTTCAAATTCTATCATAACACTGTGATAAATTTAGATTAAGAGCTGATACAGGAGCAGAAATCTAACAACCATCAGTCCTATTAATCCCATAAATTGTTGGAACAGAGGCTAAAGACTGTAAAAGATTTACAGTTAAACAATACTTCTGCATTTCCAAAGTCGCTGTCTCTCTGATCTGCTATTTCTTTTTTTTTTATTATAAGACCCCCTTCAACTTGTTGAGCAGCAAGTACAAAAATATTGTAAAATTGGCACTAAAAATGCTGCAACCCTCCAGAGAATCAGGCTGGGTTTTTCAAAAGAGCCTAATGTAGATAAGCCACCACTTCCCATTCAAAGTCGATCAGAATTGGGAACTTGACTTCCTTAGTCACAGCCTAAAACTTCTGTTACATTTCAGTAAGTCTTCATGAATGAAAAATAGAATTCTGGATGTAATCAAAACTTTCCTAACTTTTAGAAGTTTGCACTGGGTTTGTACTGTACCAGCAATACTTGGCCATTGGTAAATGATTGTTTACACTGTACTCTGAGAATGTAAAGCAGTATATAAATGCTCTGCCTTGTTAGTATTGATTGTTCATAATATCTCTTGTGCATAGCATGGATGAATAGGTTAATCTTATTAATTATTTATCACAAAGTAACTAGCTGGATATTTAATGTGTCTATTTAGATACTGCATCTAGTGCTTCTCTGCTATCTGATTAACATTTTCTTCACAGAGAGGAATGACGCATGCAGTAAGACATCTTATTTAACATGAAGTCTAGTGGTGCAATCATTTAAATTAACAAACCAGGCTTAGTGACTCTAGGCCTGATTCTAGTCTTGCTCAAAACAACTGACTTAATGCAGTTACTCCTGAATCACACTCATTTAAATGAGATCAGAATTAGGCCCTATGTTTGCAGGAACCAGACACTGCATCACCTGTGCATTTTCTCCCTATGATTCAGAGAGAGCAATGCTATTATAAATCCCTAGTCATTAAACCAGTGTTGTAGAAGTTTGGAAGCCTAGAAAGGGGAAACATAAGGAACCTTGGTCCAAGGCAAGAAGCCCTGGGACTTTGTTGGGAGAGCAGAAAGCCAGCTCTTGGGCTCCCATCACATGACAACCAATGTTAAGTGATTTAAAATAAGTTTGTCCTGTGACAGAGTACAAGGCAGTGCCTGAGACACATATTGTTTAATGAGTTGTACGGTCCTCTCCGATATGAAGCCACCTTTTGACATTATACCAAGATTATAAGGGTCATCATCCACCATTTAAAAAGTTAGTGCAACTAATAAACTGGAGTCTGGAATTAATGCCTTTTGGTTGGACTCACAGAACAGGGAACTGTTGTGGCAATCGTCACTATCATGTGCTTTGGACCTCACCTAATTACATGAGATTTTTAAATATGTAGCAGTAATAACATTTTTAAATGCCAAAAACACGTGCACTCGTTCTTTTTTTAATGCAGTTTCAGAATGTGTTTTATAGTTAAGATAAAAAGTTTTATGCTTTGGGGGTCTGAGTCTAATCTCGCTTAAATTGGCCTAATCAAGAGCAACTAATTCATTTGAAATCAGTGTAGTTACAATGGTGTAAAACTAGGGCAAGTGATCTTGTCACATCCCTCCTAGTCTCTCCACTTGTGCCTTGTTGTTTCTGGACCTCCAACAGCTCCCATCCTCCCCCTTTTCTGTATTTTGCACTGGTGTACAGCTTCATAGTTCTATGCCTCTGTGTCCCCTCCTGCTGCTCTGATCCTCACCAGACCTCTGAACTCCTCCTGATGTCCTTTCATCCCGGATGCTCTCAACTTCCAGCTCCCCTCCTGCTCTCCCACATCTCTTCCTCCTCTTCCTGTTCACTTCTTCTCTGATCTCCCCTCCTATTGCTTTGGACCTCTCCTCACTTCTGTCGCTCCGGATGTCCTTACTATTCCTGCTACTCTGAGCCTCCAGTCTTGCTCCCATCCCGACACATTCCTACCTTCTCACAGCTCCTGCTGCTTGATCTTCTTCCCTCTGACTCCTGTTGCTATGCTCCTCCTCCTGCCCTCTTCAGCACTGAGTTCCTTGCTGGGCCTGCAGGTTTGAAACGCTGCCTCTTTCTTGTACTCCCAATAAACTAATTTAAAAGCTGCCCCATCCAAGTGGTAAAGAGCAAGGATAACTATTGCTTTAAATACAAGAACAGCACCACTCTGTTTTCAATTATACATTTCAACTATATGTTAGGGGGGTTTTTAAGTAAAGAATTAACAAATTGTCAAATTTCACTGGTTTCTTTAAAAGACACCCTGACTTTGAAAGCTAACCATTCAAAAAAAAAACTAGTTAGAATTACTTTCAGGTACAACACTTTCTTCTGAATGCCTCAGCCAATACTTGCAACCTTAAAATAGATATTTCACACAGCAATAAGAGAGACGAAGGCAACTGGTGGGAAACAACTCTAAACAAAGTGCTGTCAACTGAACAAAGTAAACAAACTGGAAACAAAATAGAGAAATATTTTATTTCTAATCACAAGCAGCGCATATGCATTCACTCATCCTTCCTTTAGTTTGATTTTTATTTTATTCTTTTATAGATGGTTTGGTTACATAACATACATACGCTTTTTTTTTTATATAACATGATTGTGTAAATTGGGGGCCTTAAGTGACTTGTGTTTTGTTATGGTAGGGTTCCATGTTTGTTTTTTGTTTTAAAATATACACGCTGCTATTTGTTTATACTAGAGAAGACAAGGTCTAAGTGCATTTTGTACTTGGAGGGAAGGGGGTGGGTTTGTGATGGTCCCTAGTTCGTATGGGAGTTGGTTCCATAATTTCAGACTGGCCCCCAAGAAAGCGCTCTGTGCTGCCTAGGTGAACGATGTGTTGGTTATATGGTGTATGGGAGTGTGTGTATGCCTAACAGTGATCCTGGCTATATCTCTTTAAGATGTTTGTGCTTCTGGAAAATACATTAGAGTTTTGGGCCTGCAGTTTTGCTGCCTGTTAGCATTTTAAAGGAACAAAATTTGGCACAGTGACAAGTTCTTCAAATACAGATAAATATTTTGTTTACATTTTTTAAAAAGTCTTAATCTTCTAAATCTTCTCTGGGAAACTGCCCCATCTTAAAAAAAAAAAAAGCCTCCCCAAAATTTCCTTCAGCCTTTTCTGTTTTGATTGGCTGACTACAGGCCTGATTATGTGGAAGGTAAAGAGGAAGCCTAATGAGCCTAATGAGATCATCAGTCAGATGATCTTAAACGAACAACATTGGGCCTCATAAGAGGAAAATAAATGTTATCCTTCTAGAAAACCTGTACAGAATTTGCAGGGATGAAACCAATGGGGTTCTGTAAACATGTAAAAAGATTCTATAGAAACTACTCTAAAACCCTGTGGGATTTAATAGGAATGAGATCCTTCCCTAGGTTTTTTGAATCATCCACAGAATTCAATAGCAAGGATATAATTTTCTGTTAATTTCTATAGAACTTTTCTACAGGGTGAGTATAGCCCAAGAATAAAGGCCAAATGTTCTCAAATTGCCACCTGCTTCAAAGTTCATTCAAGTTACTGCACCAACTCAGAGGGGGAACCGTAAATATCTTAATATTAAAAAAGTAACTTCCTTATAAAATGTCCATTTTACAATTGCCTGGTGCCTCACTTTGCACCTGAGGGGATATTAATCAGCCTCACCACACAGTATGTCTTGCCTTATTGCTTAATTATGTAGTGAAAGGGAAGATGGGAAAGAAGTGTGAGTGGAAACTGTTAATTCTGTAGTACACCATTTGATTCATGTTTCAGTTTCCTCTTCTTCAGCACAAAGGGAAGCAGATGGAGGAGTATGTGGCAGCAGCAGCCTAGTCTAAGCTTCCAGTGTAACCCAGAGGCACCCGTCACCCCTAACATCCAAACAGAGGCTTCATGTTAAACCAAGTGTCTTATTTTGTTGGACCCTGCTTTGCTCACTTGAGCCACTCTGGCAATGCAAATACAGCAGACATTGGCTGCTTCTCCCCCTTTAGGGACTCTCCCATATATGGAGTTCCTAGCGGATATGAAGCTGACATAGTTCCGTGCTGCTCCCCATGAACCCCTTGATGTGGCTGGCATGTCAGGGCAAGTAGAAGGTGTGGCCCGAGCACATTGTTCTCCAGCTATCCCCAGCAGGTGGAGGGCTCCTTAGAAGCTGTTACCAGCAGGTGGAAATAAGAGCAGCTCTGAGCAGTTTTAGATGACACAGTGGTTAAAACCCTTGCAGTTGCTTAGCACTTTTGCTATTGCTCCTATTGGAGAAGCTGAGGTAGTGTTAGCAATGGTGGGAAATTTTAGGGGGAAAACGGTTAGTGTGAACAAAGCCCCTGTTAGGTACCCTCTTTCTTTATTATTATAATAATGCTACTTTTAGCACTTTACAGAGGTGGATAATTGTTGTTATCCCCATTTTGCCTGAGGAAATGGAGGCACGGTGACATGAGTTGCCCATCAAATCTACATCAAATCCATGGCACAGCAGGGAATGGAACCAAGCTCTCCTCATTCCTGTTCCCAGTATTTCCAGGTGCTTCCTTTCTTCTGTTTACAGGATGTTTCCTAATACAGTGGGAAGCTTTGAAAAATATATTATTTGTTTTCATTCTAGCTTTGGTTTCCCACTTCAGAATGCTTTAAAAAACAGAGTCTGGCTATAAAGACTGCTGCTTTGACTATAGCCCAGGTTAGGCTTATATGAAAGTATAATCAGAAAGTACCATCAGATTGCTGTTTGGTGGTATCTGTCTAAGATGTGGTATCAAAGCATCCCAGTCCAGTTCCCACTGGACAAGTGTCTTTATCAGAGAGCCTCCCACCACAATGACACTAAATAACAATCTTGTTAGTTCTGTTTCAGCCTATGCTGAAATGCTATCTTGTACTCTTAGAAGTGGTACTTCTGTGTCAGTGCTGAGACTTCTTGACAGGCAAGTGTGGGAAAGCTTGCACTATTACTGTCTGTGCTGAGCCACTTCTGTGGTTAAACAGGGGACCTCCATCTCTGGAGTTTTAATTCAAAGCCATCTCATGAATACTAACTAGACATGCAAACTATACATAATAAAACAAACTCAGAGACTCTCATGCACATGTGATGAACAGGGGTAACATTTAGCACTTGGGGTGGGTCCATAAATTAGCTAAAATAACTGCTCTTAGTTTATGGACAAGAGCTAATTTTAGATCAGTCTGGTATAGGGGAGAAGTGAATTCTCCATTAGTTATGTTAAAGGAGCTAGGGGTTCAATTCAAAGAATTATTTTAAGCCAGCATATAGTAATTGAGAATAACCTGCAGTAAAAGTTGCAGGAGACCATTCTATCTTCACTTTCATCCGCAATACTGCTGCTCATGTTAGGCTACAATTGTTCCTTATCATACAGTTATATTTGAACATGGCATCCATCATACAAAGCCATGCAATATGCTTTACAGAGGCTTGTATGAATCCCCTCATTATTTTCCATACGCTGCACTGAAAAAATCCCTTCGCTGGCTGCCAATTATGTTTTTACACTGGTTTTCAATTTTAAGTACATGTCCTTGTCTCAGAGTCCATCAGGGGATGGAATGCGGGAAAAATCGTAAACAAATAAATTGCAAATCCCATGAACTTGGTCTGTTTGCAACATTTATTGTTTGTACAGAAACCAAGATACAATTTAAACAAAAAAGACGCTGTGTTGTATTTACTTCCCCCCCTCCAAAAAAAAAAAGTAGAAGTGGACTGCACTCCCTACATTACAGGGAAGGCTCTGTGATATGGTGAGCCATTCCAAGGAGTCATGGGGGTGCATTTTTACTAGGAAAAAAAGATGTGTTCTTAACTGGAGTTAACTAACATGAGGTAAAATCTTTGTGAACAAAAAGCAGTTTGTAGTTTTGAAATGTTAGCAGGTTGAGCGAAAGACTATGGAGGAGCCTTGTGTTTACCTTGACCGGCTAATTTGTGGCAAAACTACAAACTGCCTTGTCTTCATTAGGATTTTACCTCATCTTAATTAACTCCAGTTAAGAACACAATTCTGTTTTTTGCTTCATGTAGACAAGGCCTTTGAGAAGTGCCAGAGATTCCATGAAGTCCACTTAGGGACTTTACTATTGATTTGAGGTGGAAGGCAGTCTGGCTCAGATCCTCAAAGATATTTAGGTGCCTAAATACTTTTAAGGATCTGGGCTGCAGATGCTATAGTGATGGGCAGCAGTATAAAACCTGAGGGGGGCGGGAGAAGAGGGGAAGCTCTTTCAAAGCTGGGATAAAAAGTACAAAACCCATGAAGCGCTATAAGTCACTCTTACATGAAAATTCAAGAGACAAATATATGGCACTGGAAAAGCTGAGCTCCTGAAGGGAATTCTGTCAAAAAGTGCATATCCTGTGGCTGCTGACTTCCTTCCCACACCATTTCCTGGAACATCTACTTGGAAATGAGTCTAAAATGAGAGTGGCTCTCAGTATATTGTGGAGGGGGCAAGGCCTCTTTCAGTGCTTGTAGGGTACCCCATGCCTTCACAATTGCTTGCCTGTACCTGGGCAAACAGCTTTGTGATTCCTGTGCTGATTGTCAGTTGGATGTGTCATAGTTATTGGGTCAAATTCAGTGTTAGTGTATGCCAGAGTTACTCCTCCAAAGTCAATAGCTACACCACTTATACAAGTGCTGAATATGGCCCATTATATCTTTCTCTGAATTAGAGTAACAATTATTGGCACAAGTCCAGTTAACACACCAGTGAAAAGCAATTTAAAATGACCACATTTATTAGGACTGTATAAATGCTAACCAATGTATTAAAAAATGTATGCTGTCATGCAATTGTAATGTGTTAATTCTGCATATAATAAAATACTTTTGAAACAAAGATAACTCTCCCTTAGTTTTCTGATGCTCCTGGGTAATGGCATGATTCATCCTTACTGTACCTTCCCAAACTATAAGCCTCATACACTCTCGTGCCATGTAGCACACCTGAAGCATGGCCAAGCCACATATGTTCAGTCCGATATTGCAGATGCCATTCAGCTGATGTCTACTGAATTCTGTGACACCATCCAGGTTGGCGGTTTCTGGCTGGCAAATGTTACAAGCTTCCAAGCCTCAGCTGGAACCAACAGGTTCTACCAAGCCTGCCACACCCCACTGTCTATGTCAGAGACTTCAACAGCCATCACACAGACTGGGGATTTAAGGAGGTTGAGACCGACAGTGAACAACTTGCGGACTGGGCATCTCGAAACAACCTCGCCCTTATCCATAATGCTAAACAGTAAGACATGTTCCATTCTTCTAGATGGGATCGTGACTACTCTCCTGACTTGTGCTGGGTCGGTTCAATTCATGGCCCTCCTGAGCCAACAACATGCCAAGTCTGGGATAACTTTCCATGCATCCAACACAGACCGTCGCTGATCCATATTGGGCTACAGCTCCCAGTTGTCAAGAGTTCCAAAAAGAAGCCGTTGAACTTCCAAAAGGCTGACTAGGAAAAATATAGGGAAGCGCTGGAGAAGAGTGTGGTGACAATTCCAGCCTGTTATATCTTGGTAAATGAGACCTACCATTGCTTCTGTGGTGCTATCTACAAAGCAGCCTGCAGAGCCATCCCATGTGGTTGCTGCCCAGTCTACATCTCCTGTCTTGAAGAGAAGAGCGCTGCCTTGCTCGAGCAGCGTGAGGCATCTGGTGACCCAGATGTCACTGACCATCTGACCGAATCAGTGGACACTGCTCGCCGAGCCAGATGGGAGGAGACGACCGACAGGATGAGCTTTACCCGCTCCAGCCACAAGTGTTGGAGTATGCGCCGACGACTTGGAGCAGCGCAGCAGCCACCTGCACTCTGCCGACCCTCAGTGACACCCAACCAGGCAGCCGGACACCTACTTGAAGTGGCCAGAGCACCTTTGGAGAAACAGGTGTGAAGACAAGTGAGGAACGAATGGCATATGTTTAAACATGTACACCAGATCAGAAGCTGCCCAGAACCATTCACTGTAACAGAGCTGGAACAGACACTGGGTAGCATCAAGTGTGGAACAGCTGAGGTTAAGATGCCATATCTCCAGAATTCCTGAAAAACCTTGGCCCCTGTGCTCAACTTTGGCTTGTGAAATTCTTTGCCAGGGTCATCAGTGAAGGTAGGCTACCAAAGATATGGTGCACCGCAAAAGTCATTGGCTTCCTAAAACCTGGAAAGGACCCAAGTCAAGCATCAAGCAATCGTCCCATATCATTATTTTCAGTGTGCTTCAAGGCACTGGAGCGCTTGGTCCTAAAGCACATATTACCCGACATGGAGATAGTTTTGAACCCTGACCAAGCTGTAGCACGTGACCAAGTACTCATGATGACCACATGTGTTGAAAATGACTTCCAGAGAAACTTGAAAACAGACACTGTTTTCATCAATCTAACAGCAGCATATGATACGGTATGGCACACTGGCCTGCTCGTGAAGGTATCACAGGTCCTGCTACCTTGGGTCACAGGCATCATTGAACTGTTCCTCCGTGATAGGCAGTTCAGAGTCCATATGGGGGGGAAAGACAAGTGCTTGGAGACGACAGAGCAATGGGTTACCCCAGGGCTCTGTGCTTTAACCAACCCTGTTCAACCTTTACATCAATGACCTGCCAACAATGGAGTCACAAAAGTTCATTTACAGAGACGACCTCTGTTGCAGTATCCAGGCCCGGACATTTCACAAGCTTGATGCCACCTTAAACCGGGACATGACAAAGTAAGCTGACTACTGTAAGACTCGGTGTCTTCAGCCAAGCATCATAAAAACAGTCTCCAGTTTGTTCTATCTTCATCACACCAGCACAACCTGAGAACTGAATGTTTATCTGAATGGTCAGAAGGTGAAGCATGAAGTAGAATCAGTCTATCTAGGTGTGACCTTACACCGCAAACTGAGTTACCATTCCCACCTGAAGAAGACAGCAGCTAAAGTTAAGACACGCAATAATCTTCTTAGCAAATTGGCAGATTCGTCATGGGGTGCTCGTGCTCCAACTTTGCGGACGTTAGCTCTTGCCACCTCATATTCGGTGGAGGAGTACTGCGCACCAGTATGGAGCTGTTCATCACACACTAAACTTGTGGATACGCAGTTAAATGCCACCATGCACATCATCTTCGGCACCCTGCATCCGACTCCACTCCCATGGCTTCCAGTTCTGAGCAATATTGCTCCTCCTCAGATCAGATGAGAGGTCGCCACTGGCAAGTTACTGGAGAAAGTATGCATCAACACAAGCCTGCTGCTGCACAATGACCTTTTTTAAACCACCAGCTGCACATTTGCCATCACGTTGCTCATTATGGTCTCATCCGCCACGCCAGGATGTTACGGCGGAAACACTCTGGCGAGAGGAATGGATAGCTGCTATAATCCCCAACCAGTCCCTCGTCACCAACTCCACAATTTGCTCACCTGGTTTTGACCTGCCCCGTCATCAATGGTCCTTGTTGAACAGGTTCGGGACCGGGCAGGGTCTCTGTGCAGCCAACCAGTATCTCTGGGGCCTTCGTGACAGCCCTTTGTGCAGCTGTGGCACAACACAGACGATGATGCACATTGTCGAGGAATGCCTGCTGACTAGGTTCAGTGGCGTCCTAGAAGAACTGCATCACGCCACTGAAGATGCCATCCCTTGGCTAGACGACTATTCACATGCTAAATAAACTGAGATCACGCATGGATCCTCAAATGAAGCATTTTCTTCCAGTATGTGTCCTTCCACTGAAATGCCTGTTTCCTGGGTAGGGCCAGCTTCAGGTTTTTTGCTGCCCCAAGCAGCAGCAACAACAACAAAAAAGGCAGAGTGCTGCTGCCGAAGCAAAAAAATAAAAGGGGCCGGAGTGCTGCCCCTTGAAAAGTGCTGCCCCAAGCACATGCTTGGGAAACTGGTGCCTAGAGCCGTCCCTGTTTCTGGGTCTGCCTTCCTCAATACCCTGAAATTCATGCTATGTCACACTCCTCTGTTAAGACAGAAATGTGGGATGCCAGTTATTTATTTCTGTAAAACATTGAGGCATTAAGTGAAAACACCATAGATACTGAACTTGTATTGTTGTAAGTTCTTTTATTCAGGTCTTCTGATGTCCTGTGAATGCCACCTGCCTTTGTGTGGTCTAGTCCCATGTTTATTGTGATGATGCTTTTGTGTTCCCTATTTGACATATTTTACTGTAAATAAAGAGCAACACCGTCTTTGCAAATGTATCCACAGTGACATTTGACTCTCAGCTGAATGAGTGCATTGTGTGATGTGTTTTGGAAACATTATCTCTTTTTAGGAACTAATCCAGTCCTTAATAGTTTCCAGTATGTGAGTGTATTTGTTTACAGATTCAAAAAGACCATTTATCTACCAAACTCCAAACCATTTATATAATCCAAAGAACAGGATGATGTTTTAAAACTCTTGCATTAGATCTGCATAGATCTTTCCCTCAAACATGGGTGCTGATTTAGATTCTACATTATCTTTTACTTGGCACACAAGCTGATCAGACGTGTTAGATGGCTTTCAGTGTGATGCAAGAATTTCACTATATTTCTCCTGGACAATATTCAGCATTTCTTACCTATGCTTTTATTTACAAAACATTTTTTTAATATGAGGTGGTTATTGGTGCTGGACAGTCCACAATTAAGATTAGCCTCTCTGTGATAGTTGATTCCCAGCTCTCCTACTGTACTTTAAAATGTTCCTCCCTTTCACACTAGAACAGTTTAAAATCTTAATTCAGAATAGTGTTTTCACAGTAAACTAGCGCAGATGGGTGCCTAACTCGCTTAGACATCTGAAAATCCTAGCCTTAATATTTTTTTTCTTTTTCGCTTTTATATAATTTTACAATTTGTTTTTAAATCTCATAGTTTGAACTTAACTTTTATATTTAAAAATTGTTTTCTTTTTGTTTTCAAAATCTCCATTGTCACCATACCTGTATATAGGCAGAGCAGGTAGCATCACCTATTCTAAGGTTGTCCAACACTTCTGATTACAAGACCAAGTTTTCAGTTGCCTCCACTGATCAAATTCTGCCCTTGGAAAAACATGTGCAAGTCATGCTGAATTAAATGAGTCGTGCTTGTTTGTCCAAGGGTAGAATTTGGCTTCTCTTTAGAACAGCTGGATAGTGTGTCTATAAGTGATACATGCAATCGCCTAGCCAAATATTTCTCATAACTGTTCAACCATGGCCTGTGTCCACCATTGCCCTGGAAATATGGGGTGAGGGTAAAGCTGCAGGGTGTTTTATTACCAGGAAATGCAACAATAAGCAATGCCTATTAATCTAACAAGGAAGATACATGTATAACAAGGAAGATACATGGTATAGTTGTTTAGAATTATATTTTGCAAAAAAAATTGTGTGCATATGTGTAAATTAAGTGCAATCCACAAATTCTTATCAAGATGTGATAAATGGTGTTGCAAAATTTGGATTCCTCTGACTGTATACAAGGATCAGTCACTTATGATGGAAGTTGCACATGTCTGGCACATGGCTTTTCATAGAATCATAGAATATCAGAGTTGGAAAGGACCTCAGGAGGTCATCTAGTCCAACCAGGGCCGGCTCCAGACCCCAGTGCGCCAAGCAGGCGTGTGGGGCGGCATTGTCCTGGCAGGGCGGCATTTGGCTCTGGCGGACCTTCTGCAGTGACGCCTGCGGGAGGTCCACCGGAGCCCTGGGACGAGCGGACCTGCCGCAGGCATGACTGCGGAGGGTCCCCTTTCCCGCGGCTCCGCTTGAGCTCCCGCAGGCATGACCGCGGCGGGTGCGCTGGTCCCGCGGCTCGGACGGAGCTCCCGCAGGCATGCCTGCGGATGCTTCACCGGAGCCGTGGGACCACGGGACCGTCCGCAGGCACTTCTGCCCCGGCCCTGCTTGGGGCGGCGGAATTTCTAGAGCCGCCCCTGAGTCCAACCCCCTGCTCAAAGCAGGACCTAATCCCCAACTAAATCAACCCAGCCAGGGCTTTGTCAAGCCTGACCTTAAAAACTTCTAAGGAAGGAGATTCCACCACCTCCCTGGGTAACCCATTCCAGTGCTTCACCACCTTCTTAGTGAAAAAGATTTTCCTAATATCCAGTCTAAACCTCCCTCACTGCAACTTGACCATTACTCCTTGTTCTGTCATCTGGTACCATTGAGAACAGTCTAGATCCATCCTCTTTGGAACCCCCTTTCAGGTAGTTGAAAGCAGCTATCAAATCTTCCCTCATTTTTCTCTTCTGCAGACTAAATAATCCCAGTTCCCACAGCTTCTCCTCATAAATCATGTGCCCCAGCCATCATTTTTGTTGCCCTCTGCAGGACTCTTTACAATTTTTCCACATCCTTCTTGTAGTGTGGGGCCCAAAACTGGACACAGTACTCCAGATGAGGCCTCACCAATGCCGAATAGAAGGGAATGATCACGTTCCTCGATCTGCTGGCAATACTCCTACTTATACAGCCCAAAATGCTGTTAGCCTTCTTGGCAACAAGGGCACACTGTTGACTCATATCCAGCTTCTCGTCCACTGTAATCCTTAGGTCTTTTTCTGCAGAACTGTTGCCTAGCCACTCGGTTCCTAGTCTGTAGCAGTGCATGGGATTCTTCCTTCCTAAGTGCGGGACTCTACACTTGTCCTTGTTGAACCCCATCAGATTTCTTTTTGTCTAGGTATTTCACATAATTCAGGGATTCACTAGTAACTGGTCTAGGCTACACAAGAAGTAGACTAAATACATATCTAAATGGAACGTTAAACAAAGAATATGCCATCCAGATTCCAGGAGGCACCAGAAGCTCTGGAAAGTCTGTAAGAGCTGCAAGAAGTCTCTTGATTACCCCCTCTCCCCAGGGAAGAGATTTCCTGTACTTTACAATGCTCTTCACTTTGCATTTTTATTAAAACTCCCATGAATAAAGATTCAAGACATCTATGAGGAGACAAAATAGGCAACAGGTTCAAAACAAAAACATTTTATTAAACTATTAGTGCATGCACCTGCTACAGCGCTACAATCTATTCATCTTAAACATTACAGTAAAGTCTATCCTGCAATCAGAAAGGAACTGTGTTGGTAGACCCTTGCATCTGTGTAGGGCTGCTCAGGCTTCAAAGGGGCTCCTGTACAAAGATCTGTCTCCTTGAGTTTGACTACAGTACTGGGGCCTTAGATAAATGAATATATGTGTATCTCAAGCACATCTGAAAATCTATGCACTTTTGGCCCCAATCCAGCAAAGTATTTAAGCACATATTTAAATGTTTTGCTGAACAGAGATGTGTTGATGAATCAGAGCATAGGAGAATTCCATATATATTTTTGGGGATAAAGATTTTGGATGGTGGTGGGGGGGGGGGGGGTTAAAAATGGGTGAAGTTTTTTTTTTCTTCAAGTTTGTTGTTTTCATTTCTTCTTCACTAGATATGAACTGGATACTTTTTTACAGGCCTTGGCACAGAATAGTAGTTGTTTTGGACTGCTCCTTCTTAGACAGCAACCATGATGTTGGTATGAAACTACTGTAATTAAAGGGTTTCGAGATGTAGTCTGACTAGTCATCACACTTCAGGATTTCATCCTAGAGTCTTGTCAACAAGTGTCCTGCATCACATATAGCTACAGAGTGCCCGATTCTGATTTCACACCAGTTTTTATATTGCTATATCTCCATTGACTTCAATGAAGTTACTCTTGATTCAGACTGGGATCAGAATCAAGACCACAGGCTCTTTCAAATCCTTCCATCTTCATTCCAGGTTACCCTGCTGTGCCCTATTATTTAATACTGATCATGCGGATGTAGGGGAACTATATCTTGATTATTGCAATGTTATCGGAAATATGTTTTTACTATATTTTAATTTTATGATGGCAATCTGGAGGAATACTGTAGAGGTATTGTAAAACCTTTAGTCTACTTTTAAAGGAACCCACAGCCTTTGTCACCACTGA
>NC_059085.1:20520039-20665039 GCF_020497125.1 Mauremys mutica
CAGTATCTGTGAATTCCCAGATGGAATCTGTGTGTCATGGCAGACTGGATTTCCTGTGACTCTGATTTTTGTTTCAGAGTATCAGCAGTGTTAGTCTGTCTCTCAGGTGCCACAAGTACTCCTGTTCTGATTTTTGTGTACCTTTTAGTCACATGCCTCTTGTTGAGTCTTTATGGCTGTATGAAAAGGTTGAAAACAGATCCACAAAGTTGGCTCCAGTGTCAATAAGCATGAATTGGAGTGTGGTGAAGTTTTCCTTGTTTTAAAATATTTTTTTGAAAACTGTTTGTGCTCTGAGTATTGCTGAGAATCCATGATGTTATATATCCCAACAAGTTATTTTTTCCAGTGTTTTGAATACAGTGGATATGTCATATCATGTCCATGTGATTATCATATTCCCTTTTATGCCAAGTTGTTATGATGTTATGGACCTGAAGCCAGAAGTTATCAAGATGCAGCTAGATAACTATTGGGGAAGCTGTTAATTGGAGAACATATTAAAACAGAATTGCCATGGTGATGGATGAGAAATAAACCAAAGATAGATACAATCAAATACTTTATAAGCACACATTTCACTAATTTAACAAGCTATTATAGAATTTCCATGTCAGAGGGTGCTCTAGCAAAATAATTTGGAAAGATGAATAAAAAGCTTATCATTTAGCATACTCCAGTCTTGCTGTCTCTTGGTGTCAGGATCTTGTAGTTTTAAAATTATGTTTGTGGGGAAAAATAGCATCTTAGCAGGTAGGTGGAATTAATGTTTCTGTCCCATTAGGAACAGTCTATGATTCACTGTTTCCCCTGTTTACTGTACAATACACTTAAGGGTGATCAAAGAAAGGAAACATTAAAATCCATTTATTCAGTAGTCAAATAGTGTCAGGATTTAAATCTAAGATGGATAAGTCATTAGGAACTGCAGAGACAATAGTCCGATTTAAAGTCAGGTACACTGAAGTAGAATGTGATATTTTAAAATAGAAGTGAAAGGTTAAACTTTACAAATAAACTCATCCCAAATAGTCATTCTTTAGGGCATAATACAGTATTTAAACATTTACAGTTAAGAGTTACTTAAAAATCTGATAATTATCACTTCAAGAAAACAGCTGTCTATAAAATGTACACATAAAGGCCAAGGCCCACAATACCTATGTGCTGTATTGTGTGAACTGCATTCTTTTTGAGTTTTCAGTAAATTGATGTGACAATGCAGCAGTGATTTTAGAATACTTGCTAGTCAAAGCCATTGAAGGGTTAGGCTAACATTTGGCTAACATTTTACTGTCTCATACAAAGTAGAAGTAGTTAATCAGAAACTTAGTGGTTTTGGGTTTTGTTATAGCAGCACAAAATGGGATGCTTTTAATGGAACAAAAACTTTTAAGTTTGTTATTTAATAACTTTTAGATGTAGAAAATACATTCATTTAATCATAGTGGTAATTAAGAAGTGAAATAACTGGATGCATTTAAGAGGTACTGCATGTGAAATGCTGTTCCATAATATTAGCTTTTGCTTTGAGATACACTCCAGATTTTGTTTTTATATAATCCTTGCTCTCAGATGTGTATTAGGTTATTGTAAAAGTAAGACTTCCACCTTTAAACAAAAAGCTGGAATGTGTTTCTTAAAGATTAATAGTATTTTAGCCTCTCTGCTGTGTGTCACTTTAACAGTATGGTATTGTGGACCTCCACAATTCAGGACAATCTCCTGTAAATGCAGTTCTTCTGTAATTGGTATATGAAGTGTTACATACCATAGGAGGAAAAAAGGAGAGAAGTATAACTATTTCTAGTGCATGTTCTGAAAATGGTATTTGAAACAAGAGAATCGCAGTATGAAAAAATCATACAGGCCTCAGGTCATGACTTCCCTTGAAAAGGGGGATCCCATTTGGTGGATAGGCCTCTGGAGGTTCAAAATATTTTGTTCTGTGATAAAGTACCAGAGGTATTGTACAGGAAATAGTTAAGTGGCATTGAAAAACCGTATTAGTTTGAAAAGCTAATTTAACAATAACCCTTGGCCCTTTTTATTTAATAAAATTATACATTTGCCATTTATTTTAAATTTGTTTTCTACTTCATTTTTTTTGGGTGGCAAACTTCACCACAAGGCATTATTGTTTTACTTTGTTAATTTTGAAGTCAATATTGGTACAGTTGGCACCATTATTTGCAATGGTATTTTTTAAATTGAATATTAAAATATTCAATATAAAGTATTTCCCATCCCTTCTAAAGCATAAATGTCTAGAAATATATATACAACAATGAGTTTTTATAGAAGACCAAGTAAGTTTTAAGATGCTAAGTTTTGCATACCTTTTTAATTACTAGGAATGTTTTCTCCAGTCCTGCATAAACTGACTGTAAATTACACTTTCTAATTGTAATTGACTAATGTGCAGTCTGAAGAATATCTTGATTAATGGTGGAAATGTTGGGTGAATCTGTGTACATTGCAATTCATAACGGTGTGTACGCGCACGCACATGGTCCTAACTCATACATATGAGAGACAATTTCTTCCTTCTCTTTTACTCATCCATATCTTTGGCTTTTAAAAAGTCCATCACATACATCTTGTAGTCTAGGGAGTTGGCAACCCAGTAAATTGCCACAGTACACGTTTCTATGGAAATAATTGAGATGTAATAAATAAAAGCACTCTGAGGTCACAGGTTTCCAAATTCAACTGAGAAGGAAAACGAGTATAAATTATATAGATCTATGCATAGCATTTATGACTTCTTCAAATAGTTCTCTTTTCTGTATATTTATTTCACATTATATAACAGCTTTTATACTTAGTAACCACTATTGAGATTTGTGCATCCATTTCCATGCAAAAAGCTTAAGTACTAAAATGGGATAACTGTGCCTGTGATATAAGGGAGTTTTCTACATGTAAAATGCAGGTTGACTGCATATTAACAGTGAAAGGTGCACAATCTTTGTCATTACAATAACAAACTAATTTGTCAGAAGTAACAAATGTTGACAAGTTCTTAATTTTAAATGATATGGAATGACGATTTGTAAAACAACTGGATGACAGAACAACCTTGCACTTGTTCTGTAACACTAGGTCTCTGGTTCAGTATAATAAAAAGTTGCAATAATTACTGTATTAGTAACCATCCATTTAGATTGGTAGCTGTGGAATTTTACCTGAGGTGGGATTTAAGCTTTGTAATTAAATACATTGATTAATTTTAAACATTAATTTGAATGGAATAATTTAAAGGAATCCAACCTTCCAGTTGATTGATGGAGAGACAATGGTCTACTTAATTTAAGTGAAGCTTACTAAGAGAGGGTCAGGCTAGCATAAAAACAGATGATATGCTGAGTCTTTGGCAACTTAAACATAATTATGTCATTTATAGTCTACATGCTTTAACAGTTACAATGTTGTAAGATGCATGGCTGTCCTAAAGATTTCTTTCCATCTTAAACGTGTACTTGTAGACAGCCAAAAAAAAAATTTCTCCAAAAGTGAGCAAAATCTTTCTTTTTGTCAAGTTGTCAGTAATATGTTTTGTCAATGACATTTATAGTTAATATTTGTAAAGAAGAGATATACATTATTCAGATTAATTCAAATCAATTGAATGTGAACCTCGGAACCATAATGCAATTGTGAACATCACAGTGCACCATTAATTTCTCTGATAGATGTGATCTTTAATAAGTTAAAAGGAAATACCTTTAAAAGTTTTTCTTCTACCAACTTTATAGAGGTGCTGTATTCTAAAGCTGCCATTTGACTGACAATGATAATTATTAATGGTTTCTGTTGAATCCTATATTGAATAATAGCTTATGTTACAGCTTACTTACGTTTGAGAACCAATTAAATAAGAGAGCATGTGAGATACTAGGCTCCTGGTAATAGAACCACAGGTTCAAGGTTCTATGTAATTTAATTGAAGAATTACTTGAATACAGTTTGTGGGAACTACATTCATATTGGCACAAGGTTTTAAACATCGGATGCACTTTGGTTGCTGAATTTGACAGTTCTGCAAATTGCTGTCAGATTGCAATGGTATTTTGTGCATAAACATGCTAGTCAGTAATCAAACTGTTTTGCAAAAAGGATGCACTAATTAAGTCTAGATTTGTTATCGTACTTGAAGTTGCAGAATTGCTGTCATATTTTTTTGCTTTCAGTTGGCAAAAATGCTGATAGAAACTTTTGATTCACAGCATACCTGCCTCATTTGTGTCATTCAAAAAAACAAGGTTGCTCTGTACTTTATTATATGCAAAGTAAATAAAAATACTTCAGCCGTTTTCTAGGCTCCAATTAGTTGATTGCTATGAATGATCTTCTTTAAAGGAATGCTGTTTTACCTATCCGCTCATACAAAGGTTTGATTTTTAATGTCTTGTGAAAAGGATTCTCTTTGTCTTGATTGATGTCAAGAATAAAAGCGTGATGGTAATATCCCTTTGAAAGCTATTGTATTGTCAGCTCTGGCTGACAGCAGGAGGCCCTCCTAGTGCTATAGATTAGCGCTGTGAAAACACTGACATTTTCTTTGTTATATTGCTGTTGTTCTGCTTGCAAAGTCAATTATACAATGTCGGAGCTCAGTTACAGAGTTGACTGTGGAAGTAACAATGTCTTTCATACGTGTCTTAAAGATATAATTTTCTTTTTTTCCCAGCTGATAGAGAAGAACTTGACGTTAGTGGTACAGTACTTTCTACAAATTAAATTTTGACAAGTATAATCATAATTGCCAAATACAAGAGACTTGTGTGATTATCCTTTAATTTTACAGTTCATTCAAGTTTCAGTGGATTCTTATTGATACAGTGAAGGCAGCAGCTAAAATAGATAAGACTCATCTCAAGTAATATTACACTCTTGATTGTTCTGTACCAAGCGTAGCATTTTGGGGATTTAGCATCATTGAAGATGTTGTTAGTTCATTGTGCTGTTGATACTATGTGAACATTTGAATCCATGCAGTATGTTGAGCAAAGGACCTTTAGATTTTAGCCTATATAGTAGTTTTTAAATTTGCATGTATGGTTTGATATAAGAGTACAGTGAGGTTTCCCATGAGCTCCAGAAGTCTGTCTGTCTTCTTTTTTTCCCTCTCCCACAGTCTAGTTTCCTGGGGAAGATATCTGTATTGTTTAACGGGCTTACTGATTGGAACCCAAGTCTTGTATGCAAAAACCTTTTAATTGTGATCTAGTCTCACTAGTCCTAGAAGATACAACTATTAAATGTAAGGAAAAATTGAAAAGTGTAGGATAGGTGAAGTGAAGGGCTTAAACAAAAATTGGCAGAAGATAGAAATCTAATGCTTTTAGTCATGTTTCATCTAATTTTAATCACTGGAAAATAATGTTACAAGGCAATAGATGCTAGCAGAGAATGCTTATTGTTTCTTCTCTAAAATATACTTTGTGTAAAATCAGAGCAGCATAAAGAACATCATTCATTATTGAATTGCCACAGATGACACATAACCATCAGAAAGCCCTTGTTGGGAATGTTAATTGTGGGATTTCTAAATTACTATTATAAACTAATAGAGTAACAAAAGATTCCACCGTTACCAGTAATTTGTAAGGATTTATTTTGTTTTTCTTCAATAATTGAAAATTAATGTCTTGAAATGAAAGCAGATGTTCATGCCATCCTCTGAACTGGATATGAAAACGATGATGTTTTGCAGATGTGTTAGAGTTGTGTAAATACAAACTGCCTTACCCTAGACTGGGTTTTGGTTTGGCTCTATCTATTGATTAGTGCCAACAAAACTTTTATTTTAAACCTATTTGATTAACTAGATTGAAATCATTTCAGTATGAAAAATGCATGGGATGGCATCCAGGGATCAATAATTACAATGAACATTTACAAAACTTAACTTGTTTGTGGGTCAGTAAATGACAGTAGTTTAGTCATATTTTAGGGTTTACCTTTACTTTGCTTTTAATAAATATAGAGTGTTTACATAGGTATTTTTACCAGAATAGTTTAATCTCTTCTCATTTCTTTATTTTCAATTTGTAGGGTCAAGCTCTTGGTGCTCCACAACACTTTAAAAATATGAAACCCACTATTTGATTTAAAAAAAAAAAAGGATACATTTACCCTCATGCTTAATCCCAAACTATGTATTCTGGCTAGACTCTTAGCAAATTATCCCCCAAAACAAAATATATTAACCAACCATACTAATTGAAGTGTCTTATAAATTCCAAATCAGCCCCCTTATCTAGCCCATAACTCATAAATGCCACCTCCCCAAAATGCCTATGAGAAAAGATGGCTGCTATGGTGTTTCATAGAATCCTAGTAAATATACTGTAGTAATGAATTGTTAGTAATATGAGACCTATTTAGATCTCTCTTCTTTTAATTATTGGATGACAAATGGGGTGAGACTACCTTTTCTGGGGGGATAATTTTTTATGAGAATTTGGTTTGTGGATTAGTGAAGTGAGAATTAGCAAGGATCTACTATACTGTGTAAATATATTCAATATAATTATGAGTCTAGAACCAAAGCCTTGGGCTACATTTGTACTTTGTGCAGCTTCTTTCGTGAAGTCCATTTGTAAACTTCGAAAACCAGGTTACTTGGCTTCTTAGAGTAAAGAAAAAACATCAGTTTTAAGGACTACATCTCACTGTCTACACCTGAATATATATTTTTTGTAGTACTGAATGGTGGTGGTTTGCCAGAGCCATTTTATGCAGTGGGCTAAAACAGGGGTTCTCAATCTTTTTCTTTCTGAGCTCCCCCCCCCCCAAAACAACAACAACAAAAACCCCCCAAAACCCTCCATGTCCACCTGTTCCACAACAGTTTTCTACATATAAAAGCCAGGGCTGGCGTTAGGGCGTAGCAAGCAGGGCCATTGCCCAGGGCCCCGTGCCACAGCTAAGTTGCTCAGGCCCACAGCAGGGCTTAGGCTTTCTTCCCTGGGCCCCAGTGAGTCTGGTCCTGCTTGGCAGACCCCCTGATTCCTACTTGCGGCCCCCCAGGGGGCCCTGGACCACTGATTGAGAACCACTGTTCGAAAGGAAGGGTACTAAGATATTAAATTATCTCTTGTGATTTTTTTCCCCTTTTTTCTGCGAATGCAGGCATAAGCTTACAGCAATTTTAGTATTTTTTAAAATACACCTCTACCTCAATATAACGCTGTCCTTGGGAGCCAAAAAAATCTTACCGCGTTCTAGGTGAAACCGTGTTATATTGAACTTGCTTTGATCCACCGGAGTGCGCAGCCCCGCCTCCCCCCCTCCCCCCCGGAGCACCGCTTTACCGCATTATATTCAAATTCATGTTATATCGGGTGGCGTTATATCGAGGTAGTGATGTGTTTGTACGGGGGACTAGATGTGGTTGAAAGCTAGTCAAATGAGACATATTTAAAATATAGCTGCAGTCCAATGAATTGGCGTGTGTTGTTAGATTTCCACTATGTGACCACTTTTCTATATATTGTTGCTGTATCAGTCTGCATCTAAACTACTTCATTTTGTTGTTTGCATTTGCTTAGAAACAAAACCTTTTTTTTTGCCTTCTATCAACAGACTAGGCAACAGAACAATGTGGAGTGCTTGTAAATGCCACTTGTTAATCATATGCAGTGCATTTATTAATTTTTTCTTTTCCCTCTTGGATATGTTAAGTCAACTTTTTAGCTTTTTATGTAATTGAAATTTGCCCTTTTGTTACCTGGGCATGAATTATTTTTGAAATGTTGTCATTACCTGCCCTGCTGTGAGGTTTATCTCTTCTGTTCGTCCTAATTAAATAAAACATACTGTTGTTCACCAATCTCATTTTGAACGGAATTACCTGCCTCAAGGCTTATAGATGGTCATTGGGCTTGCTTGTTTCAGTGGCAGACATTGACTAACACATTTACTTTTAGATTTTCATTTCAAAGGGATCAGTTTGTGTTGTGTGACAGGTGAATGGTGAATGCTTTACAGAACTTTAAGAGCTGTACAAACAGTAAAGGACCTATTGCTACGTATGTAGAATGGCAAGTGCAAATGCAACCCAGTCTTTGTCATAGAAGAGTGCTTCCATTACTGGAAAAAGACCAAGTAGTCTTAGTATTGCTGTTAAATACTGTAAAGGGTTAACTGATCTTACCCTTCTTGGTATGTGGCCCCTTTTAGAACCCACTCTACCTCTAGGCTCTGACAGGACAACATTTATGGAGTTGATTCTCTCAGACCTGATATTTTCTCTTTGCTAGACCAGAAACAGAACAGTTAATTCTTTCTTCTTTATTGTAACTGTTGTGCCTAGAAACCATAGTCCTGGATGATGACCCCAGTGTGCTAGGCCCGGTACAAACACAGAACAAAAAGACTTTTCTCGTTACCTTTTTCTGTAGCTGAAACTTGGTAAATTGCTCTCCTTCAGAATAGTAGCAGTCAGTATTTCTCCAAGCAGAGCAACTAGATTTAAAACGAATACATCTTTTGCTTTCTCTAATCTGAATTAAGACACAATAGAGAAAAATACACATATAGAGAAAAATAATATTGTTTAAATGCACTGTATGGATGCTGTGGAAAACTTAATGCCCACTAGTGAATTTACTAATGATCTCTTACGATTACAAAGATAAAGTTAAATCGTTACTGTGTTACAGTTACAGTTTGACATGTATGATTCATGTTACACCTTCCAGAAGTTTGGTCAAATGTAGCCCACTTCTACTTTCCAGATTTTTTTTTTAAATGCAAAGGGCAAAAAGATAAGTTCTCTGTTCCAGTTGTAATATGCATATTTTGTGAAAATCCTTGAACATTGTTCTTATCCTTCTCCAACCCTCTGACTATAAAAATGTTTCTTGTTTTCACCTCCACCATGAAAATATATCCCTCTGTTGGATACCCACAGGTTTAACCACCCAGTTCATTGGATCCACAAAAGTTATTGTGTGAAAAGAATTTCTCCATAGATCTTTGAGTGCAATGGGCAGTACTCCAGAGAAAATCCAGCAAGGCTGGTCTAGGTTGGTTCTTGATGCCATGTTTCTTAATTTCCTCACTTATCTTAGGCCTGGTCTACACTAAAAGTTAGGTTGACCCAGGTGCGTTGCCACACCCCTGAGCGGTGTTGTTAAGCTGACCGAAATCTCAGTGTAGACAGCACCACCTCTTGGGAAGATGGATCACCTGTGATTTAGATCAATGATTTCTACTTTAATGTTCAGATAGATCAGTCTTGCTTTCAGTTGGGTGAATTGCATGTGCAAGGTCTCTTGTTAAGATAGAATCACTATATACTACCTTGAAATCCAGTGATTTTGTAGGGGTAAAAAAGATAAAGCTCTGCACTGGGAGAGCACTTAGTGCCTTCTCCTGCTCCTTTTGAAGTTAATGGAAGTTTTCTCATTGACTTTCACTTGGAGCAAGATTGGATCCCTAAAATACATAGTAAAGGTCTGATCCTGTTCCTGTTGAAATTAATGGCAAAAGTTGCATTGACATCAATGGTGCTGCAACAGACCTAGGAATCTTGCAGGGTGAAGTCTTAGGCCATGGCTACACTTGCAAATTTGCAGCGCTGCAGCAGGGTGTGAAAACACACCCTCTCCAGCGCCAGTGTGGTCAGCGCTGTACGTTATTCCCCACAGGGAGGTGGAGTACAGACAGCGCTGGGAGAGCTCTCTCCCAGCGCTGGCGCTTTGACTACACTTAGCGCTTCAAAGCGCTGCCGCAGTAGCGCTTTGAAGTGCAAGTGTAGCCTCAGCCTATATCCCATTGTTGTCAGTGGGAGTTTTGTTGTTGACTTCAAGGGGGCCAGTATTTCACCCTCAGTGTTGTTTACATTAGAAATGAGAGATCAAGTGAGCTTCAGATATCCATTGATAATACTCAGTCAGCACCCAACACAACAGAGAACGTCTTTTCCTTCTTTCATCTGCCCAGTTTGTCAGGCCACTTCTAAGGCCTTTTCTACACTAAAGAGTTTGGTTGACAAAAGTTATGTCGACACTCAAAAAGCGCTATAATAAAAATCAGTATTGCATGTTCACACGCCCTCTGTCAACAGAGCGTGTCCACACTTGGGGCACTGTATCAGAGGGGTAGCTGTGTTAGTCTGGATCTGTAAAAGCAGCAAAGAGTCTTGTGGCACCTTATAGACTAACAGACGTTTTGGAGCATGAGCTTTCGTGGGTGAATACCCACTTCGTTGGATGCACTAGCATTGACAGTGTGAGTAGTGCATTGTGGGTACCTATCCCCCAGTCCAGCTCAACACTTTCTGCTGCTAGGTCTCGTGGGAAGGCTGAGCGGATCGCGGCACATCTTGTGACTGGGTTCAATGTCCCGTTATGCATTGCTTTCTGTCCCAGCATTCCATGGGTGTAAAGCTTTCTTTTGTGGCATTTAATCGCATCCTTCTACGAAGGACCGTGCCTCTGGGAAATGTGTGTGAAATAGTGGACGGCTTTGCAGAAATGGGTTTCCCTAACTGTGGAGGGGCAATAGATGGCACACATACTCCAATTTGGCACCCGACCACTTTGCAACAGAGTACATAAATAGGAAGGGGTACTTTTCCATGGTGTTGCAGGCGCTTGGGGATCACTGTGGGCATTTCACCGACATCAACGTGGGATGGTCTGGGAAAGTGCATGATGCACGCATATTCAAGAACTCTGGCCTGTATGGAAAGCTACAAGTGGGGACTTTCTTTCCATACCAGAAGATTACAGTGGGGGATGTTGAAATGCCTGTAGTGATCCTGGGAGACCCGGCCTACCCCTTACAGCCGTGGCTCATGAAACCTTACACAGGAAACCTGGACAGCAGTAAGGAGCAGTTCAACAGACTGAGTAGGTGCCAGATGACAGTGGAATGTACCTTTGGTAGGTTAAAGGCACGCTGGTGATGCCTTTATGGCAGGTTAGACCTCAATGAGGATAATATTCATACGGTCGTAGACACGTGTTGTACGTTGCATAATCTCTGTGAAGCTAAGGGTGAAAGCTTTGCTCGAGGTGGAGTGTTGAGGTAGACTGCTTGGCTGCTGATTTTGAGCAGATGGATACCAAGGTTATCAGAGGGGCCCATGGGGAGGCAATTCAAATCAGGGAGGCTTTGAGGCAACACTCTGAAAATGAGAACCAGTAATGTATATCTCTGTGATTAGTGCTGCAATATTACATTACATGTAGTTTTCCTAGGAAGCAATGGTTACATTTGGGGCCTTACATTCCAGTAAGCAAATGATTAAACTGCCTGTATATGTATCGGTAGTGCTTGCTATCTCAGTTTATAGGAAACAAATAAAGATGAGTCACCATTCAAAAACCTTGCTTTTATTGCACAAGGAACCTCCCCCTCCCCCCAGCGATGCTTGGGGGGAAAGGAGGTACCAGGGAAAGGCAGATTTTCTGAGCTGTGTGTAGATCCAGATATCATTTTGAAAGTTGTCCAAGAGGGTGGAGTGAAGGGTAAACCAAGAAGTCCCAGAAAGTGGAAAAGACTATGCGGGTGGCGTTTGGGGGGCGGGGGGGGGCATGGAAAAGAGTTCTGAATGTGCTGCAGGAGAGGGCGGGCACACACACATCTGCTTAGTTTGCAGCATTATTAAGGACTTCAGCATCTGCGTTTGCTCCTCCATGACTTGAATCATCCGTTCAGTAGCGTCCTTAGCAAATTCCTGATTTTCTTTTCTATCATGCCTTTTGGCTTCCCTCCACTTCTTGCGTTCCCTTTTCTTTGCATTGGAGAAGTGCAGTACCTCCCGGAACATGTCATCTTTGCTCCGTCTTGGGTGCTTTCTTACCTGGTGGACATGCTCGGCCGGGTTGTGTGGGGTGTTCCTGAGGGCCACATCTGCTGAAGCACAAGGGACAATGCACAGAAGTGGGATTGTTAAATTCACGCACAGCATTGAAACATTTCAGTTAAATACACCTTTTGCAACATAACAATTACTTCCTCACTGACTCTTGACAGGCACACATCTCTGCAAACACCCAAAATATGGTGAGTGTTGGTGGGGGAAGAGGGAGCGCTCCACATGGGGAAAAGAGCACACATTCTTCAAGGATTGTGGTGAAGCCAACTAGGGAAAAAATAATAAAATTCTCCCACACTTTTCCACAGGCAGGGGTCATTGTAGCAGATATCTCACTGCTGAGGGTAAGCAGGGAAGTGAGGGTACATCTACTACATGCTTGTGGCTTCTGCCCTGGTCCCTATGCTGCTCACCTCTGACGCTTTGGTCCCTGTACAAGTGATTGCCGAATGGCGCAGGAAAGTTTCCTACAGCGGGGGAAGGAACAAAGCAGCTCTGCCAAGGAACCTGTGGCAGAGGATTACTGAGTACCTCCTGGAAACTTTCTTAGAGATCTCTCTGGAGGATTCCCATGAGATCTCGGCATGCATCAACACCCTGTTCCGCCGTACTGATTAGTTACACAGAGAAATGTCCAGCTCACAGAAACGCAGCCAGCTTTGTACATTTCTGTACCCTGAACCCACCTCCACACTACATAAACCACAGCCATTTACCAGGTGTCTCCTCTCCTGCTTCTTGCTCACCAGAGAACAACTGCTGAGACTGGCTAGACGTCTCCGGAGTGGTGAATAGTTCCTGGCTGCCTGCCCACTGGGAGCTCCACATCATCATCTAACTCCACCTCTTCATCAGTGACTTCATCCTCTGGGTTAGGTCCTCTTTCCACCGTCTCCAGGCCCACTGAAGTATCCACGGGGCTCTTGGTGGTGGAGGTGGGGTCACCACTGAGGATGGCATCTAACTCCTTATAGAACTGGCAGGTCTTAGGTGCAGCACTGGAGAGACGTTTTGTCTCCCTCGCCTTATGGTATGTCTGCCTCGGCTCCTTTATCTTCACTCTGCACTGCACTGTGTCCTGATTATAGCTCTTTTTGCACAAGCTTTGAGAAATCTGCCCATACGTATCAAAATTCCTATGGCTCAAGCGCAGCTGGGACTTCATAGCCTCCTCTCCCCATATACTGAGCAGATCCAGCAGCTCCGCAGTGGTTCAAGTGGGAGAGTGTTTGCTGCGATAACCTGCCATGGTCACCTGGGAAGATGTGATGAGACCTCTCCACACAGAGCAAACAGGAAATGGAATTTCAAAAATCCCCAGGGCTTCTAAGGGGGAGGAGCAGATGGTTGTTTACCTGGCTGCAGGGCAGTGGAGTTTCAAACTGCTGACCAGAGCGGTCACGGTGGGTATTGTGGGATACCTCCTGGAGGCCAATTAAAGCGATAAAATCCAGTGGCACTCTGTGGACAAAAATTTTGCGCAAAAAGTCTTATGTCTCTCATTGGGGTGGTTTTATTTTGTCACCAAAATAGGGCATTTTTGCCGCTAAAAGTCGCATCACAGCGTGTACGCATCCACTGTTTTGTTGACAAAAACTTCCTTTTGCCGACAAAACTTTGTCGTGTAGACAAAGCCTAACTTAATCTTTAGCAACGCACCAGGCAGGTTAAAATGACAGAGAAAAAAGTGGTGCTATCGATCTACAGTCAGTGAATAAAACTTAGGAGATCAAGAGGTATATTTAACATCCACTTAAAAAGGTAGGTAAAAATGTGAAATGAAGAAATTAAAAAGCAATATTCTGCCTTATTCCACCTTCCCCGCCACCCAAATTAAAAAAATAAGTGGGGGGAGGGGAGCGGAAGTATTTAGGAAAACATGCTAGAGAAAAATGCAATATTGAACACTCAGGGAGAGGAAAAGCAGAAGGAAAATAAATTTAAAGACATGATAGTCTTGTTTTTTCCCCTTTAGTACTAAGAAAAAACAGGAAAAAAGTGCTTTGAGCCCAACGCTATTTCTGCTGCAGACTTCTGAACATAAAAGCTACCTGATGACTAGCTGTGACATTTGGCACAAACATTACATTATCTCATCTGGAAGTGTGTATGTGTATATTTTTTAATTTTAAAAAATGACCACAACACATTTGAAAATCCAAACAAATGCCACAAAATAAGAGGAAACAAGTAAGCATACCTGGAAAAATAAAAACTACTAATAATGTAAAATACTTATACAAAAAAACTTTCTCCTTTTTAGTTCTGCCAATATTTTTTTTGCTAGTCTTTATGTAGTGTATTTTCTTACCAGAAAATGTACAGTGAAATATACCCTTAGAAAGGTCTAGTTAAAAAATTGTAAACAAAAACATTATTTAAGACACTAACTCTTGAAGTTACAACTTTTTTGTGATTATGGCATTGTTTGAACTTGTCCAATGAAGACTTCTAATGAAAGTGGGGTTTTTTTTTGTTTTTGTTTTTTTTTTTAAAACCCAAATCCAAAAACTAAAGTTTCTGTGTGGAGATCAGTGGAAAAGGCCTGGGATTTTGAGCACAGTTTGTATGTAAATTTCAGTTTTATATAGCTGTAATTTTATTCTCTCTCTCTCTCTCTCTCTCTCTCACACACACACACACACACACACACACACACACACACACACACACACACACACACACACACACACACACACACACACACCCACCCACCCACCCACCCCCTCTTAAGGGGGTGAAGTTTGTGTTTCTTCCATTGTCAGATGAGGTTGAGAAGTTTCACATTCAGATAAAAGTAAGAGGGCAGGATAAAGTTCTGGAGCAATGGTGTCCTCTGCTCTTCATAATTTCCTTCTCTTATTTCTGACCAGACCATTCCCCCAGAAGGTATGTGGAGTGTGGGAGAATACTCTGGTCTCCGAGCACTGTGGTGGAGAAGCAGGGAAGATGGGCCATTTCTCGGAGAAGGCTGTGAGGGCTCATGTTATTTAATGTAGGCTATGTTTTCTTGCAAAATAAGTTCATTTTTACCTTCAGGTAACTATCTCGATGTAAAAGCCTAGTGGAGACATGGCATGGGTAGTTTTAGCTGATGTAGTGAGTTGAGATCAATTCCAGGTGGAGAAGGGCACAGCTACTTCCATATAAAAACACATTAAAAAAATGTTTTTTTCAGTCAAGACAAGCAATGGGCTTAAAATGCAGCAAGGGAGGTTAGGCTGGACATTTAGAAAAAAACTTCCTAACTGTAAGGGCAGTTAAACACTGGAATAAATTGCCTAGGGAGGTTGTGGAATCTCTGTCTTAGGAGATTTTTTAAAAGCAGGTTAGACAAACACCTGTCAAGGATGGTCTAGATTCTAGATAATATTTAGTACTGCCGTGAGTGCAAGGGACTGCGCTAGAAGACCTACTGTGGTCCCTTCTAGTCCTATGATTCCATGATAACTTAATCTGAAATTCCTGAACACTGTGTGTCAATAAAATACAATACCAGTCATGTTAAAACAAAACTATGGTTACCTGAACTTAAGTTAATATTGAAACTTAACTGACGCTAATGTTTAAAATCCATTGTTTTTCCTTTGATGTCAATGCAGAAAGAGCTTTTTAAAAAAACTTTCCTAATTTAATTTTTCCTGCCCCTTAGCGGGCATATGACAACCTTTGTAAAACTATGTTTTGCTTTTTTAGGTTGATGTTACTTTTGTTTGATTTAACTGTAGTGTTAAAAAGGAAAAATTATTTTCTAGGATTCAAGTAACCTGTTGAGTGGTGAAATTAAATACATGTCTTGAGGAAGATCCACCAGACCTGTCTGAAAGAGCCACAATGTGACTCCCTGGTCTCTGATTTTAAATGAACAGTAAATACAGTACTAGCACTGTTTTAACAACCAATAAGAAATGATACAAAGGAGCTGAAAGTGAGGCCAGGAGCAGGTGGGGAAGATCTGCGCAGATCTTGTGGTTCTCGCCAACTCTTGTTTGGCATGTTATCTACAGTGTTGATATCTCTAATACAGACTTCCCTGGCTGCTATTTAAGGTGCTCCTCAAGAGACCTCGGAGAAACAAGAAAACAAGTTGAAGAAAGATATCCTTTTGGTTGCAGTATTCAATTGTGAGACTATTTGTAGCATAAACTTCAAGGTTATGTCAATGTGGTTTGAAGTGTGTGTAAGATTGACTAAGGAGCTAACCTGAGACCACATTCTTGTTTTCTAAAGAATAATCTGATCAGTGTTTTTTGTTTTTCTTGCCAGTGGGTTTGTATTCAAAATGTGGCTCTAAAGAAAATGTGTAGAAAAATGAGCTTTTAATTTGTCACCTGCTGGTGAACCACCCTGTCCTACTTGGGATGCCAAATTGTAAATGAGATTTTTGTATCCCTGTGCACATCCATCCAAGAAATGCTCTGTGTTTCATAGCTATTAGTGGCAGAACTGAGGACATTAGACCAGTTGTTTAAAAACTCTTATTGTCTGATTGTTGCGTACAAAGCAAAAAAACCTAAGCAAACAAAAGGCTGTTAGAGGAGCAGTTACCTCCAATAGATTTTAAGATTAAGCAGTTAATCTTTTCTAGGCTTTCTATTATGGGAAGGAGAGGAAAAGGGTAGCAAAGTAACTTATTTGTATTACATTCAGAGATCAGTTTTAAAAGTCCACTTAAATTCATTGTTTAAGATTAAATATAGGTTCTACATTTTTAATTTTGGGAGAGCATTAATTCACTTGACTGCATGCACATTAGGCTGCCTTTTTAATCCAGTATCTGCCTGACCTATTAGGGGTGTTGAATATTCCAGTTAATGTGTTTTTCTCTACCAGCAAATGTTAAATTGGCCAATAAAAGTTTATCTCGAGGTATAATCTTGCTAGTATAATTCTTAACCTAGGGACAGATAGAAGGGGGTCAGAGGAATATTAGACCAATTTTGAAATACTTAGTCATGTTAAAACAGTGGTCCCCAAACTTTTTATGTCATGCCCCTCCCTTTGCCCATAATGTAATCTGTCTACACACCTCTGTAAGGCCTGGTCTACACTAGGACTTTAAATCGAATTTAGCAGCGTTAATTCGAATTAACCGCTCAACCGTCCACACCAGGAAGCCGTTTAATTCGACCTAGAGGGCTCTTTAGTTCGAATTCGGTACTCCACCCCGACGAGGGGAGTAGCGCTAAATTTGACATGGCTATCTCGAATTAGGCTATGTGTGGATGCAAATCGAACTTAGTAGCTCCGGGAGCTATCCCACAGTGCACCACTCTGTTGACGCTCTGGACAGCAGTCCAAGCTTGGATTCTCTGACCAGCCACACAGGAAACGACCCGGGAAAATTTGAATTCCTTTTCCTGTCTGGGCACTTTGAATCTGATGTCCTGGCTGGACATCGGGGCGAGCTCAGCAGCACCTTCAACGATGCAGAGCTCTCCAGCAGAGGAGTCCATGCAATCCCAGAATAGAAAGAGGTCCCCAGCATGGACAGACCGGGAAGTCCTGGATCTGATCGCTGTGTGGGGCGAGGAGTCTGTGCTTTCGGAGCTGCGCTCCAACAAACGGAATGCAAAGACCTACGAGAAGGTCTCCAAAGCCATGGCACTCAGAGGATACAGCCGGGATACAACGCAGTGCCACGTGAAAATCAAGGACCTGAGACAAGGCTACCAAAAAGTCAGAGCGGCAAACGGACGCTCCGGAGCCCAGCCCCAGACATGCCGCTTCTACGAGGCACTGCATGCCATTCTAGGTGGGTCTGCCACCACTGCCCCACCAGTGACCGTGGACTCTGAGGATGGGATAGTGTCGACGGGCAGTTCCTCGGCGATGTTCGCCGATGGGGAAGATGAGGAAGGGTTTGTGGAGGACGACGCAGGCGACAGCGCTTACAATACCGCTTTCCCCGACAGCCAGGATCTCTTCATCACCCTCACAGAGATCCCCTACCAACCCTCCCCGGCCGTTAACCCGGACTCAGAATCAGAGGAAGGATCAGTCGGTAAGTGCTATAAACATGGAAACATTTATTTTTTAAAAAACAGGAATAAAAACTATATAAAAACTATCTAAAAAGTTTTCCATATAAAACTATATAAAAAGAAGGTCCACACATATAGGGATGGAACAGAAATCCTCTTGGGACACTTCCACGAAGCTCTCGTACAGGAGCTCGAAAAGCCTCCGCAGGAGGTTCCTGGGGAGAGGTGCCTTATTTGGTGCTCCGTGGAAGCACACTCTTCCGCGCCAGGCCATCCTAACGTACAGCGGAATCATTGCCTCCACCAGCATGGCAGCATACGGTCCTGGTCTGTGCAGGGATTCTAGCAGCATCCTCTCTCTCTCTCTCTCCGAGTGACCCGCCTCAGGGTAATCTCATTCGGCGACTGCTGCATCTAATTAGGGCAATTAGTGTACTGTTACTATTGTGAATGCTTGACTTTTACTTTGCATAGCAATGACCTTCGTTTAACAGCCACGTGTTGGAGGCCGCAGAGGAAAAGCATACAGTGATCTTTCCCGGGCACAGCCGCGAGGGGCTGGAACAGGGTCAGACTTTATGCTTTTCAGATTGCCTTCAGCGGGAGGACACAGCTATCCATTAACTGTTAAGCAGCCTATAGTGTAGGGCTTACCAGGCCTGGCTGCTACACGGATTCAGCTGTACCGCCCTGCTTGTCCGATCTCCTGTGCAAGACCGCAGCCAATGAAAGCGTATTCCGAAATCTCGAACTTGTCCTGAGAGCTCGTGAGACTAGGTGCCCTGTATGGTCTTGTTCACAGAAACTGACTAGACTGTGTTCAGTGTTCGCAAACATGTATCTTTTCAAGGAAATCACTTCCTTTTTCCCATCACACAGCTGCGGCTCTTTCACGAACTGCCCCGGCTTCCACCTCACAGAGGCTGGCACAGATTAGGCGGCGAAAGAAAAAGACTAGGGACGACATGTTCTCGGAACTGATGACCTGCTCCAGAGCCGAGGCGGCCGAGCAGAGACAGTGGAGGGAGACCCTATGTCAGCACCAGCGCTCACACAGCGAACGGGAGGACAGGTGGCGGCAGGAAGACCAGCAGGCGACTCAAACGCTGCTTGGGCTAATGAGGGAGCAAACGGACACGCTCCGGCGCCTTGTAGATGTTCTGCAGGACCGCAGGCAGGAGGAGAGAGCCCCCCTGCACTGTATCTGCAACCGCCATCCCCCGCCACAAAGTCCTGTCCCCCCCTCACCCAAAATAACAAGAAGGAGGGGCGCTAGGGGCCGTGAAAACTGTCACTGCACCCCAGCAGAGCGCTCATGTACCACACAGCTCTCATGCCATAAATTTTGAGAAGTGCTTCCCTTCCTGGATCACCCAGTCCAAAATCCAAGTTTCATCCCCCCACTGTGTAGTTGAGTATTAAAAGTAGTTTGTTGTTATTCACTGTTCCCGTCACGTTTTTCTTGTCAGAAGACTTTGTGTGAAGGGGGGGGAGGGGTTTTTTAATTGCATAGGACAGCCTCCATTACCAGGGTACAGACTTGGGGGCAGGATCAACAGCAGGACACACACAGACTGCAGTCACTAGGCACCAGGGTCAGTCTGGGAGGTGTATGCTGTCCCGGGTCAGTCTGTGAGGTGTATGCTGCCCCAGGGTCCTAGCGCCTGCCATCCACAAATGGCAAGGCAGGCTGCCCTTACCATGCCCTTCCACCCTAGCCACGAGCCTCTCCGATGCCCTGAGCCCCAGCAAGAGCCCTCATCCACGGACACATACTCACCCTTCCCACACACCCCTCACCCCTTTCTACGCCCCAACCCCCAGCCCAGAGCCTGCATCCAAACTCTGTCCCAAAGACGGCACCCCTCACCCCTTCCTGCAAACCCACCCCTTCCTGCACACCCACCTGCAACCGTCCTCCCCCCAGAGACTGCTGTAGGAGCAGTAGCCTGTCATTCCTCTAGTGTAGAAGCGGTCTGTACATCAGTGCACACCGTACCCACCACAGTCTGTGTCCATGTTTCAACCCTAGAACAGGAATTCATAATTAAAGAAAACTTTGTTAATAATCAGTGTTCCATTAAATTTATTTTAAAACGTGTGTTGGAAGGGGGGAAACCTGGAGAACGGGGTATGTAACCGCAGATCGAAGTCAACAGTCACTGAAACAGGCTCAGGTTCAGCTTCTCTGTAAATCAAGTGGACAGTCATAGGTTACCCTGCTCTCCGAGGAACCTAGCTTTCAAAGCCTCCCGGATGCACAGCGCTTCCCGCTGGGATCTTCTATCGGCACGGCTGTCTGGCTGAGCGTAATCAGCAGCCAGGCGATTTGCCTCAACCTCCCATCCCGCCATAAAGGTCTCCCCCTTGCTCTCACAGAGATTGTGGAGCACACAGCAAGCAGCAATAACAACGGGGATATTTTTTTCGCTGAGGTCCGAGTGAGTCAGTAAGCTCCGCCATCTCCCCTTGAGACGTCCGAAAGCACACTCCACCACCATTCTGCACTTGCTCAGCCGGTAGTTGAAGAGTTCCTTCTCACTGTCCAAGGCGCCTGTATAGGGCTTCATGAGCCAGGGCATTAGCGGGTAGGCTGGGTCCCCGAGGATCACTGTAGGCATCTGCACATCCCCAACCGTTATTTTGTGGTCCGGGAAGAAAATACCTGCCTGCAGGCGTCTAAACAGACCAGAGTTCCTGAACACACGCGCGTCATGAACCTTGCCCGGCCACCCGACGTAGATGTTGGTAAAACGTCCCCTATGGTCCACCAGTGCTTGCAGCACCATAGAAAAGTAGCCCTTTCGGTTAATGTAATGGCTGGCCTGGTGGGCTGGTCCCAGGATAGGGATGTGAGTGCCATCTATAGCCCCACCGCAGTTTGGGAATCCCATCGTGGCGAAGCCATCTCTGACGACCTGGACGTTTCCTAGAGTCACTACCTTTGAGAGCAGTTGCTCAACGATTGCGTGGGCTACTTGAATCACAGCAAGCCCCATGGTAGATTTGCCCACGCCAAAGTGGTTCGCTACTGACCGGTAGCTGTCTGGCGTTGCAAGTTTCCAGAGGGCTATGGCCACTCGCTTCTGCACAGTCAGGGCTGCTCGCATCCGGGTGTCCTGGCGCTTCAGGGCAGGGGACAGCAAGTCACAGAGTTCAAGGAAAGTGCCCTTACGCATCCTGAAGTTTCGCAGCCACTGTGATTCATGCCAGACCTGCAGCACTGTGCGGTCCCACCAGTCCGTGCTTGTTTCCTGGGCCCAGAATCGCCGTTCCACACCATGAACTTGACCCATTGCCACCATGATCTCCACTGCGCGGCGTACCCTGCTTTGTGAGAGGTCTGCGCCACTCTGTGACTTCCTGTCCTCACCGCGCTGACGGAGCCTCCTCGCCCGATTTCTCAGCAGCTGACTGTGGAAGAGGTGGACAATAAGGTGCGAGGAGTTGACAACGGCCATAAGTTCAGCGATGATCGCAGCGGGCTCCATGCTCGCAGTGCTGTGGCGTCCGAGCTGTAACCGACCAGAGAAGGGCGCGAACAGATTTCCCGCCAGCACTTTCAAGGAGAGAGGGCGGGAGTGACAGTTGAATGATGACAGTTACCCAAAACCACCCTCGACACATTTCTCCCCCCAGCAGGCATTGGGGGCTCTACCCAGCATTCCAATGGGCAGCGGGGACTGCGGGAACTGTGGGATAGCTTCCCACAGTGCACCGCTTCCAAAGTCGACGCTGGCCCCGTTACTGTGGACTCAGACAGTCGAATTAGTGTATTTAGTGTGGATACACAAATTTGACTTCATAAGGTCGATTCCACAAATTTGAGTTAAGTAGATTCGAAATAGTCTTGTAGTGTAGACGTACCCTAAGATGGGGCCAGGATTGGGGCCGGAGCTGCAGCTGGGGCTGCAGCCGGGAGCCAGAGCTGCCACCGGGAGTGGAGCCGGAGCTGTGATTGGGCTGGGCCTGGAAGCTGGGAGTGGGAGGCAGGGCCGGGAGTGGGACTGGGACCAGGAGCTGGGCCATGGTCAGGGGCGGGGCTGGGCTGGGCTGTGGTCAGGACCGTAGTTGGGGGCTGTGGTCAGGGGCCGGGCTGGGGCTGGGAGCCAAAGCCGGGACCAGAGCTGCAGGAGGGGCTGGAGCGGAGCTGGGGGTAGAGCCGGGCTGGGTGGCGCTCCCTCCCCGTTCCATGTGGGGACTGGCCCTGACCCCAAGCACCCCCAAACATTCCTCCATGTCCCGCTAGGGGGATGCACCCCCAGAGTTTGGGGACCACGCAATACATTTTATTTTAAACCATCTTAAATGGGAGAAAAATATTTCCTGAAATGTGTTTAATATTTAGATTATTCCCATGTAAATAAGTTTTCCACTTCACCAAGGGAGATCCTTACATTTGCTGGATGGGTACGGTAGTTCCTGCAGTCTTAGCTACATTTGTCAACTTGTGCCTTGCCTTTGTAAGCTACTGGGGAATGGTGGCAAAGGCATTACTTAGTCCAAATTTACACTATAAACTTTTGCCAGCATAGCTGCACTCTGCAAGTCGGTGGAGCACTTTGCCAATATAGGTACTAGTGTAGTCATGACTGTAGCCAGACCCATAAAGTAGTGCATGCCTTACTTGGTGTGTATCTCTGTTCTTCGTTTTACCAGTACTGCCCATCTACATTTTTAAGGAATCTGCACGTCTGCAGAGGCAAGCTGCCATTTTGTGAGGTAGAATTGATGAAGCATGTTGTAAGGGAGCCCCACATTGTGCTCTCTAATAGAGATCTGACTTGTGTTCATTGTTTTGGTTGTTTGCTTTAATCAAAAATTAGTCTAGAGTGAAATTCTGTGGTTCCTTTTTGCATATGGGAGAATGATAATTTGCTGTTCAAAGTTATGATTCAACAATGCATTTACTGTTAGTCAATTCTGGTATATAATTCCGGATTTTTTGGCTTCGTTGGAGAGGCCCATGGGTGTGTGTGTTCATGTGTGTCCCCATCCAGCCACTATGACAACAGATGCTGACAAACAAGTAGCTTATAAACTATTGGTATACTTGTGTGTGTTATATCTGCCTAATCTGTTATGGGTTTTCTACAGTGTCTATCATCATATCTGAGTGCTAATATCATTAGGAATCTTGGAAAAATAAGCCCCAAGGTATCTTATTAAAAACTAATGTAATGTATATAAATACTGTATAAATATCCACATAACAAAGTTTTTTTTCCTCCTTTTCTTTTCTCATATTTTCTTTCTAGTACTTGTAGCCTGTGGAATTTCATGTAAGTCACTGGAGAAGTAGCAGCCAGGTAGAATTTTCTCTGCTCTTGCTCGTTAGGTTTATGGGAAACCTGACCACAACCCTTGAAGGATGTTTCAAAAAATCTTGATATCAGAGCTTGTATTTAGATGGGATTAAAACTGTATAGAGTAAGCAATTGTCTAAATTAACATGGTATAGCTGCATGCACACCAGTAAAACAGGAAGTGACCTATAGACTGATGAAGCCATTGAGTTTTTGGCTGTGGAACAAATCCAGCATAAAAGGAAGAAGAAAACAGACCACACAACTTGTTCCCTAATACACTATTTTAAATTACTGATTGATGTGTATTCCAGGTAACTTGCAACGGAAAGAACAAATTAAAAAAATATATACGTTGTCTGTCTGAATATAGGGTGAGCTAAAGGGTGAAAACTCTGCCTTGGGGAGATCTTTTAAAAAACAGGCACCAAACTTCTCTCCATTAAGTGTTTAGTTGGAGATGGAATATGAGAGCTTATCATGGAGCCGGATATTGTGGTTGTGAGATGGAATTCTGTCTCAGAAGGAAGCAAAAATGGGTGGAAAAGAACCACATGTGCTAACCTTACATATTGGTAACCCATTTAGAGAAGGTCTTGGGAATTGGTTTAATGGTAAAAGCATTACAATTTTGTGTTTGGTTACTTGCTCTGGGCCCTCTCTCTGAATGTGCGGAGGAACTTCCTTTATTTCAATAGGAATTGAGGATACTGCAAAACTTTTAATTGGTGATCAGCAGCACCTTACAACATCAGGCCCTTTGTCTGAATATTTCCCCTTGTTTTTGATCTGTAGACAAAATACAGCATTTTATCTCTGCTGAGTGGTGTTTCCATGTGGCTGTATATGTTTGGAAACAAAACAGTTACTTGTTCTGTTAGTTTAGAAAAGCAAAAACAGAAGATATGATGAAAGGATCTCCAAAACCAGCCAGTTCTCAGACACTGGCTATTACACTGACAACTTGCCTCTGTCACAGTAAAACTATCAAAGCTCAGATGTGTTGAAGAGGAAACAAAATCTGATTTATTTTTTGTGTTTGACATTTTATTTTTGGGTTTATAGGAAAATGAATGTGAGGTGCAGTGTAAAACTGCAAACTACCCCCACCACGATGTATTGATTCTCATCAAGTCTCAGTCAACATGACTGATTTTGAACAGTTCTACACACCTGGATGGCTTGCTTCAAAGGTTTATTCCCTATATTTTTCCAGTGCCCAGGGAATACTTGTATTAGATAGTCTTCTGCTATGCCTACTGTGTTAGTGTAAGCACTTCAGTATACATTACCTCTGCCATCTAGCGTGTGGATATTTATCTGGTTTGGAACTCATTGCAATGGCATACCTAGCAGTAGTAACTGTGTTGTTCCAGTAAACAAAGGAGAAACAAAATGAGGAGGTTACTGAAGAGAATACCTTCTTACTGTTTTATATAAATAAAAATGGCAAACTATCCTTTTTGTGGTCTTATCTCATTGGTTCTGTATATTTGCTGTCTTGTGGCAGTGCCATTTAGCTTCACCTCTGTCACTTCTTCTCCCTGATGGTAAATTTATTTCCCTATGCTTTGTGAACGTGAAGAATGTCAGTGCTTTTATTTTGAAAGGATATTTTTTCCTCCATCTTTATTACCACTTTTTGTAAGCTCAAATCTGAAATCTGTTTCTTTGCTGAAAATTGTTTAATTTTGACACTGAAACATTTTTAAAAAACCCAACAAAGTCCTTGAGTTATGAGATGGACTTGCACACACATGTCAGAGGAATCTGGGTTCCGAACTTGCATTTGTTTGTTTTTGCTTTTGTTTTTGTTTTGTTTGTTTGTGGATTGGGATGAGAATGTATGAGTTGCCCAGGTGTTGTTTTGCCATTCCTGGTCAGTGTTGAATCTATGTGGTGTTATTGAAATTCTCTTGGGAGAAGGTCTGTGCAACCGTAAAATAAGGTTTTATGTAGGCTTTATATAGATCCTTGCTTAGGCTCTGTGCACGGAAGTGAGTCCCATCAATGTATCTTTAATTGAGTAATTTTAGTGTTTGTACTTGAGCAGTGTGAACATTCTGAAATCACATGAAGCTATGAACTGTTGGGGATCAAGTATGAAACAAGCAGAGTTTCACTTAATTCTTTCTGAGCCCCTGCAATTCTGAAGCTGAAACCGAAAGCAGATGCACCTCTGGATGCACATAAGTTTTTAGTAAACAGTTTCCTGGTTTCATCTCACTTTTATAATGAAACTTGTACTGGCCATGTGGTTGATTTCTGGGTAGAGTGAACTCATGCCCCATATATGGAGCCTAGTGAAACTAGGCACTTTTGTTTTTATCACTTTCATTATATTGGATTGAAACAAATGCTGAAACTTAAACTGCAGAGGGTGCAAAACCATTTGAGCTGAAACTGTAGAGTTTATCGAAATTAATGTGAACTGAAATGGACAAGCGTTGTAAAGCTAATGTCTGTGACTTGTTCTGAACTTCTGTCTAACCATACAATGGTAAGATCAGCATTAAGAATGGGATTGTCAAAAGTGCTGAAATGACTTAAATTCACAAGTCCCCTTGAAAGTCAGTGCCTTAATCCTTTTGCTATTGAAGTCAACATCAAACTTACATTGATTCAGTCCCTAGATGAGAAATTACCAATCAACAGTTGAAACAGGGTCCAACTACTTATTCAAAATGCAGAGGTACTAGAAATGGCTTGCTTATCATGGTCACAAGTTGTTTCAGTGTGAATTGCCCAGATAGGCAACATTGGTGGCTATATGTATGTTATCGAAACCATCACACGTAGGTTGAAGCAGTTATGTAAGGGCTGAATTTAAAATTAATTTCTTGCACTCCTCCTTCCTGTCTCCATTGCTCCTAATTTTCTTAACCTATATGGGTTGGATAAGATGTTTCACTCATGCTACCATGTGGGACATTAGAGCTGCAATTCCAGGGCTGCTGTGGCGATTGAAGTGGAAGACATGTCGGATATGTCTACACTCCAATGGAACATCCGCATCTGGACCATGTTAGCTGACTTGAGCTAGTGGGGCTCAGGCTGTAGGGCTAAAAAATTGCTGTGCAGACATTCAGACTTGGGCAGGAGTCCAGGCTCTAGCCCAAGTCTGAATGTCTACACTGCAATTTTGTAGACTTGCAGCCAGAGCCCCACAAGCCTGCGTTAGCTGACACATGCTAGCCGTGGGTGTTTTATTGCAGTGTAGACACATGCACAGTCTCTGTGGGTGTAGTTTCTGGGTTAGGAGATCACAGTCTTTCTCTTGCTTGTAATCTCAATGGTCCAGGCAAGGTGACATTGGAGGTAGTGTAAACCAGAGAAAAGTCTCAAAATACTTGGGGAGCAGAGATGTTATCCAGAGTTGAAAGGTAAACAGGTATTACTTGGAACTCCTGTACTCCATCTTTACATTTTGTATGCAAGTTACAGACAGCGAGATAGAAACCTTGTGCTGAAGGAAGCAAGTTTTAATAGAGAACAATTTTTTTTTGTCTGATTTAGCACATCCAAAGCAACATGAGTAATAAGTCTGGCTGACAAATGTCGAGAAAAGAGATTTAAAACTGTTGCTATATTTTTAACTTTCACTCTTGTCAGTGTATTGTAGGTTGTGCATAACAGAGCATGATCTCACCCAACTAACTGGCTGTTTGTTTGACCCTTGGCATTCAAATTTAAGTTTTTGGTGTGTTAGCATAAGGTTGTGCTGTACACTCATAGCCTGGAAGGCAACTTGTGATCTGAATCACTGTTTACACAGAAATTGGTGAAACAATTTTCTATAGTATCAAGTTTTCCTATGTTCTGTATCACAGTTCTATCTGTGCAATTTTGTACAATCTTAATTTCTCCTGTAGGGGAATTTTGACTATCGTTGACTCAAATGTCACTTCCTCTTCTAAGCTAGTTTACAAGGCTTTCTTACATTTTAGCAATTGCAAAGTAGTTATGGTTTTTGTTAAGGATTAGGGCCTCTTTTGTTGAAAATAACAACAGCTCCTCTGGCCATAACACAGCTGTTGGCTGTCATGACCTTTTATTATTACAGTAATATGTTTGAGTTGTTCAGTCTTTTATTTAGAGTATCTTTGAGGTGGCAAATTTTTCATGCTGTGAAAGGGCAATGTTTTGTTTGTTTGTTTTTTTTCAGCTGTAGAAAATGAAAGAATTGGATATTTGCCAATACAAGTACCTGGCTGGTGTACATCATCCCTTTGCTTTTTTGATTTCCTTGTAATTATGGTCCTGATTGCTTTTGGTAGAAGCTTCGGGTCTCGTATTAACACAGATAATGTCTCGAATAGGAAAACAGATTTTATTGTAGCTTATTGTTTACTGTGTTTATATTTTTATTTGGTTTATATGCAATGGTGTAAAAGAATTTAAAACCTGTTCAATACTCTTGATCTCTTGAGATACTAAGTGGTGGATCCACAGCTTCTTCCATGTATGTGCTTTAAATAAGAGGTTTTGTTGTTTGTTTGTTGAAGAATTATGAATTTGAAGGGACATATTTTTAATGCATCGTGGTGTGACTTTAGTTTTAGCTGCATTAACATCAATATATCTTAACAAATTCTGATGCCAAATTATCCCTCTCTCTGAATTGATTCTACACTCACCATTGTTGTTAACTACTAACATGGGACTAGACGGAGCAGATACAACTTGCCCTTTGTAAGGGGTGAGTGTAGCTGCACTGCCCCGGGAGCAGCACAGGGAGTAAATCTTGCTTTAGTGGTTCAGCTGCTTCCCTGCCCACCCTTTGCTGTTGGCCTTCACCAGTAGCAGATTACGACTCCAATGCTGGCTCAACTGTGCTGGCTGGTGGTGTATTGTGGGGATGGAGCCAAGGATTTGCTTGGGAAGGGTTCTGCATAGCTTTCTGGGTATCCTACATGCCTGGATACCCAGTACCCAAGTCCTGGGGAGGCTGTGAAAGGGCTTAAGGCAGAGTAAGAACCTCACCCCTAACGTAACTACACAGCAGCGTTGGTGGGGTTATGATCTGGCCCATGTAGCAGATATATTTTAAAAAAGCTGGCAGTTTTTTTCTCTCTCTCTGTTTTGCAACATGTTGTGTGTGTGTGGGCTCTTCTGTTGCCACTCCCTTGTGCAGAATCCTTAAGGCTGCGCTGATAGAATGTTCGGCAGAATCTTTGGTATCGGGTATTAGGCAATACCAAATATGTTCAGATAATCTCAATCTGGCACAACAGGGAGTCACACTGGCAGTTTGATGGAAAGGGAGGTTTGGATAGTGTGGGTTTTTCTATAGTTATGAAAACTGTACAACCATTAGAAACCCCCAAGCTGAAGTCACTGAGACTATTCTCACATACTTGCTGTTAAGTGCATGCTTAAAGCTAGATGTGCACGATGGGCTCCTGGTCCATGCTGGGCCTCCTAGGTGCTACTGCAGTTCAAATAACAATAAAAAATAATGGAAACCCTAGCATGAAATAATGAGGTAATACGGCCTGGGGTTCAAACAGGACTGGGAGTCAAGATTTCTGAGTTTTTGTTCATGGCTTTGCCACTGACTCTCTGTGAATATTGATATGTGACTTAATTTCTCTCTTGCTCAGTCTATCCGTGTGCAAAATGGGAATAGCATTTCTGCCTTCTTAGAGGGATCTGTGTTTGTAAATTACTTTGAGATCCTGGGATGAATAAATGTGAAGTGATGCAGCTGTGAAGTATTACTTATGTGATTTCCCAACCCCTCTCTGCCAAAAAAAAAAATTATATGTCAGGCTGCCCCACTAAGAATTTGAAGATTAAGAAGTGTTTGCTTTCAGTAGTTGTAGAATAGGGACGTTTGCCTGTCCTTAAGAAATCTTTTCATTTGAACAGCACTATCTTGCTGATTAAGGAATGTCTCTTTGTTTGCAAGATTGAAACAAGGAAAACTTCTATTATGTGCCTAATTTACTTAGTTAAACATTTCCTTTACTTAACTACTTTGTTGGTCTTACATTTGAATGAGCCAGAGTTTCTTTTCATAAAAATTGGCAATTGTCTATAATACCCACATGTATTATCCTGAGGACTTCATCTGCATATTTATTGTTCTTAAGAAACAAAATATCAGTTTTCTATTTATGAAGTCCTATGAATTACTTCTTTTGAACCAGAGTTTTTGAAACTATGTAGGTTGTGGAGAAACATTGTACTTTGATGGGGAAGAGTCTGCATCATTTTTTTTTAATTCTTCCATTTTCACTGGTATCAATATGTGGGGAAATTTAATTTTTGAAAACAGTTGTAGCCACTTTGTAGAAAAATATAATGCTGTATATAAACTCATTTTAGACATTACTTATTCTAGTGTGTCCCATTAGTTGATGTTTGCACAGCGTTTTGGAAATGTAAAGCGCTATATAAGTGCTTATTATTACTGTATTATTATTATTATTATTATTCTCCCATTTGAAAAAAGACCCTCTGGGGAGTTTGAGTCTTGCTTTGCATTTAGTCTGTAGTTCAGCTCCCACAAGAAATATACAAGTTTGTTTTGATTTTTACATTCCCTCCCCCCCCATTTGCAACAATAACTACTGTGTATTTAAAATTACATAGTTCTTATTTATTTCGTTTACACTTGGTAACTACACCAATGAGAGTGTTATTTGAAAGCGTATGAAAAAAGCTCACAATAGCTTTTTATTCCATTTTGTAGAATGAAATAAATCATGATCTCTGAATCCTTCTGATCTGGGAGTGCTGAAGAGACAGTGGCCCAGATCCTCAGAGGTGTTTAGGCACCTAACTCCCTTTGAAATCAGTAGGAGTTAGAGACCTAAAAACATTTAAGGATCTGAGAAAGTGTGTTCAACCCCCAGTACTACAGATGAATAAAAATCAGTGGTGACTCCCTACAGAACAGAATCTGATCCAGTCCTTCTTGGTTGGAGGGATGGTGATTTTCACAAGTAGGGAATATCCTCCTGGTGCCAATAGGCCTGAAATGATCCCCTTCCTATGGGGAAGAATGAACTGAATTCACAATTTTTCTGTTGCATTAGCACTGTCGTTTCCTTGTTGTTCTGGATTTTCTTGTCTATTTTATATGCTCTTCTTACCCTATCCCACATTGCTACAGGAAATTTGAAAGCTACAGTTTTTATTCTAGTCCATTTAAAAAAAAAAAAAAAAACTCAAGGAAGCAAACCAAAAACCTTTGTTAAAAGATGGTTCAGTGTGCACAGCTAACCACTCAGAAGTCAAAAAATGCCCCATTAAGATTTAAATAGTAAATCCCTTCTGGGTTCCCTTGGGTTGTATGCATTACATTATGGTGTTTGGGCCATATTCAGAATTGATGAAACTTAGATTTTCTTTCACCCAGACACCCTTAATATTAGACTCTTAGATTGGTGAGTCAATAACTTGTAAGACTGGGTAAGTTAAAATGGGGTACTAGTTACTTCTCTTGCTGTGCTCTTGTCTTTTGACCCCTCAGTTTTTTTGAGCTCACTATCTTAGACTCCCTTCAGTTCAGTGAGTCTGAATCAGAGGTGTTCTGTTTCTGACTGAGATGTTTGTAAATAAACACACAAGTGGTATGAATCTAGGGAAGGGAGTTTGTGTAACACCCAGGTTGAACGATCAGGAGAAGATGTAAGCTACACCAACACGGGCTGGTTTAGATTTGCCTCTCACTTTGGTCCTTAGTTATATGGCCACACACTATTCAGGTAATAGGAAAACCCCCCTGTATAATATTTTATGACTTGAGCTACACCTGTGTAACATCATGTGGTGCCCTGTGGTACCCTTTGAGCACTGTACTGAGTGAATGTATATAGAAGATGAGCAGAGAATGAGACCGCTCTCCTATAGTTCTCCATGCAACCACATCTTCATTCTGGTTTTTGATAAAAGCACATTTAAAAACTGAAATACTTCATGGACCAGGTCATCTCGTTCTCTGGGAGAACCTGTGGGCGAGGTCACAGTAGGAGGACATCTCCATAAGGATCCGACAGAGATTCTCTTACATCATCCTGACAAGCAGGATCCTCCTCCAGACAAGGCTGCCAAGCTGCCCAAAACCTGATGAATCTGAAGGGGTCTGCTGGAGATCAGGGCAATCCAAATGGAGGCCTTGTAGCTTCATAATGGCTTCTGGGCTTCAGTGCTTCTCTGGCTACTAGGTTGCCTTTGAACCTTGGAGTTGAGTAGGGGCTAAGAAGTGTTCTGTATCTCAAGGATAATACAGACCCAGAATGTATTATATTTTTTTTGACTAATGTCCTTGGGGTCTGGAGAGGGAAAGTCACTGCCGGCCTGCCCATTCTTCATTCTCTCCTTTTGTATTGGTCCAAGAACATGTGGACAGACCTCTGGAGGTTTTGGGATAGAGGTGGTAATGGAATAGTACTTGTGGAGTAGCTCATATCCCTCTCTATGCAGAAGCATAGAGGGTCTTCTCTGTGTCTGGATCTGGGAGTGGGGGAAAATCTGGCCTAATAATAGCCCAAATAACTTAACTTAATTTGCACGCTGTTTTTTCTTTTATTAAAATGAGTGTTTAGTTTTAATAGGAGCATAGAGCCCTGGGGGTCACTCAGGCATAGTGTTTGCATGTAGTCTCAAGCTGTGATCACACAAATAGCTCTTTCTGTGTTTTTGCTTCATGGCAAGAAGGAATTTTTGAATTCTAAATATTTAGAATGCCAAGAATATTTCCAGCTAGATCAAAACTCATTTTAAATGTATTGATATTTTGCAGTTCAACAGCATAACTGTCCCTTTTAATAATTTTGTTTTCCAGGCATTGAGTAAATTCAATTCAAAATGTAAATATTGTTTCCAATGAGCTACGTAAGCAATTATTTATAAAGACCCCCTCATCCCTGTCAAGACAGGTGCTTAAGGTTGGGCGGGGAGGGGGGAAAAATACTGGAATGGATAGGCTAAAACATGTATAGAGGGGAATTGAGTTCCATAAGCCAGGGTCAACTTAGTAGTGTCTTAGTCATTCATCGATAGTACATGAAAGCCTTTAATAAGTAGGCTGAATTATCCTTTTGCTTTGGAGCTGAAGTACAAGTAGACCAACTATTTGAGAACCCTCATGAAATTACCAGTCTGTCTTCTGCAAGCTTGTAGGCGTCTTGTATTTATTAACCATTGGGTGGATCGGATATTGGACCTTACTATAGTCGCTTTTCTTTGTGCCTGTAAAACTTCATCTCACTGTCACCCCGTTTTGCTGTGTTCACACTCAAGTGACCCAACATCCTGTCAGCATGTGGGAGACACCATTGCCCCTGAAATTGGAATGTGTAAATTGGCCCCTATCTAGGGTCCTGTTTACCATTCCTTCTTATTTTGAGTGGAAAACTGTAAGATTTTTGAAACTGGAAACTTAAATTTTTATGTTTGAAAATGAACTAACATTGAAAACAAGTGAACATTTTCATGTTTTCAATGTGAAAAATAGAATTTCTGGGAAGTGAAATGGCCTGAAATTTATGAATAATTAAAGATGAACCTACAGCTTGAGATCTCCTGTTTGAAATGATCTCTGCTCTGAGAGGCACAAGAGATTGCCCCTGCTCAAATTAAACTAATCTTTGTGATTGGAGAGCTCATGTGACTCAAGGAGGTTTTTAAAAAATCACAATTATTCTTTGTGAATTTGGAATAAGAGGGTATTTCCAGCACAGTACTTGTGGAGATGGACGCGTCAAGTCTACCTTGTCCAATGGAACTATTGGTGGTACAAGCCAGATCTTGGTGGTGATCCACCATACAACTCTATAGCATGTTGGATTTTTTCACAATAGATGGGGTGTTACCAAACAAATTTCATGAATTGATTCCTCTGGACATGAAATTCGTGTTCGTGAAAATATATCTGTTCCATCTTGACCACAGGTGTTTATCTGAAATAGAAGCTAAAAGGATTTTCCAAAGGAACCTTAAAACCAGAACTTCTACTGTTAACCTCACTGGTTTCTTCAAACCTGCTAATTTATCTGGTTCACTCATCCTTTGTCCTCCCCATCAGATGCTGACTCAACCCATGATAACACTAAGCTTAAAAAAAGGAAAAAAAATTATTGCCCTTGTTCCTTATCCCCAAGTCAGAGAGAGACACACATCACAAAAACGCAAGCCAGAAGAAGGAAAGTATTTTGTTTTGTTTTTTCTGTGTGGTGTCCGAGTGGAGGTCAGGGAGAGGGAAAAATCTGATCCCCCTCGCATCTCAGCCAATTGGTCATTCCCCATACATTTCAAATAAACAAAAGTGGGGGAACCCTCAAAAAGTAAGAAGCTCACTAATTCTTCATCCCCTCTCCCCCAAAAGACTGTACTGTCAGCACAGACTCCCAATATAAAAACAAAAGCAAACCATAAATCCAGTCAGACATGAAGATGCTCCAAAAACACAACTGCTGTTATTGGAGGAAGGGAAGAGAGTAAACAGAACAGGAAATGTAATGCAGCTGCCCATTCCAGTTGCCACAAATGGTCGGCACCCTTACACTCTGTCCTGTGGTTGCTGCCCCTGAGTGTTGATCTGTCTCTTAGGGACTGGCCCCTACAGAGTTTGCAATAACAAACAGCCTGGGAATCAGGCAGATGGTCTTTCTCCAAACAGTGGGGGCCTGTCTCTTAGGGGAGTGATCCCTGCTGAGCCTGCAACAACAACAGCCCAGGGAATCGGGCAGATGGTCTATTGGCGACTGCTATAATAATTGCATCAGCTGGTTACTTTTGCAGCCAGTGGAGCCTTCTATTTGTAGCCCCACTGAAGTGATCCTGAGATTTCTCTGGCTGTTTTATTTTTGTGTGTGTGTGTGTTGTGCTTTATTTTTATTTTATTTTATTTTCCCCAGCCACCAGCTTAAGGTATCTGGTAATCTAGTGCAAGAGCCAATGCATCCAGAACAACCCTGCTTACACAGACACCTGAATGAGTGGTAGGGTAATCACAGAATATAACTGTCATCACTTCTTTCCCATGCATCAGAGGTTGTTTAATTTAGGACTCTAATGGCACTACCTGTTGAAATGAGGAGATCCTGATTGGCATAATCCTTTCCTGCCTCAGCTGTACATTGCAGCCTTTCATTCTCTGCAGGAATCTCCTGCTAGGCTCCACTTAAATTGCTAAACCATTCCTGAGCCGCTGCTTCCACAAATGGCACTGATGATCCACGCACACAAGTCCAAAGATCTAAAATAATGTATGATATATTTTCAGATTGTTTCTGTCACTCTCTCCCTCCCCAAATGGAACCACAGAGTTATTGATGGGGAAAGCTGATGAGATGTCCACCTGGCAGTCGTTTTTGCTGTTTCTGTAATCTTTACTTGCCTGGCACCTTTCAGCTTTATTATGCTCTGCCTTTGAGGGTCTTGTTAAATAGAGACAAAATATCTTCATTCCTTATTGACATGTTTTCTATTTACAGCGGCTGCTGTCAAGTGTATTCTCCATGGACTAGCTTAGTAGAAGGGGGTCAGAGGTTTGGTCACACTGATTCTCCCCATCTCATACTGTTCTGCCTGCCTGTTGCCTCCCATCTTTCCCCATTACATACCCTTCCCCTTCCCTCATCCCATTATGTCACCCATACTGCACTTTACCTTCTCCCGTCCTCTTTGCTCAAATGACTACCAACACTTTACTTCTGCCAATCTTAACCTTGTGTGCAGTATGCCATGTCAGTCCCAAGGATGTTAGACACACCAGGCGGGTGAGGTAATATCTTTTACTGGACCAACTTCTGTTGGTGAGAGAGAAACTTTTGAGCTATACAAAGCACGTCTGTGTACCTGGAAAGCTTCTCTCACCAAGGGAAGTTGGTCCAGTAAAAGATATAATCCTAACCTTCTTGATCCACTTGAGTGAGAAGAGCGGTTTATTGACCAAATTAAAAACAAACAAAATCCTGCAGTGCTTTGATAACTTTCCCCTTCCTTGGACATCCAAGGCAGTTTTTAGCTCTGTGGTTTTAGGTCTTAAGTTCCATTATAAGATCCATGGTGCAGTATTTGTGTCTTCCTTTGCTTTTTGTACAGAGCTGAGTATGTTACTGGCACTTTACAAATTCATAGTAATGTCCATGGAGACAATTGCTGATTTCTTCACTTCCTAAGGAACCCTTAATTTAGTATCACAAATTAATCTCTGTAGAAGAGGGGGAATTGCTCTTTCTTGAAGTTTTCTTGTTTTTTTGCTGGTTTATAACACACTCCTTCTCCCTGCACACTCTGTACCAGGACCTCTCTCCTCTTGACTGCTGGCATATGATCCATCACTTTCTATGGTTTACAGATTGCAATGATACTGGCTGGGCAGACATAGCTCTTGTTACTCCTGGCTTCTCTCTATTGTTTCCCCTTCACTGTTACTTTCTTGCTGTCATCCTTCAGCCTGCCTAGGCTAAGCACATAGTCTTTGATCCAGCTACTGTTTTCCTTTACCATTGCTGCAATTTTTAACCTTTCCACTATAGCCCATAGGAAAGCACCAGAATTCTGCTATAATGGATTGAATGGTATGAAGGAGTTAGTTTTTCAAATCTGTCATATTATTACACAAAATTAAGATGTGCTACCCTCCTACTTTACATAAGTTTCTGTGGTATTTAAACTTAATGTCGAAACTTGATCTTTCAAGATTTTTTTCATTAAGTGAAACCCTTCTTCAAAGTTACCTTTAAGCATGTCAGCTCATCCCTTACTAACAGTATTGCTGGTTTTCTGTGTTTGTAGTTGAATTCTAAGCAGGTAGTTTCAGAGATTTATTCCATAACTATTGATGGGATTTCCTGCAGACATGCACTCTGCAGAGGCTTCGATATTCCATACGGCTGACTTCAGTCTGATATTTTGCTCATGGTGTTGCGTCCTGTTCCATCGTGGGTGAGGGATGAACCATATTTCTACAATTGTGTCAAGGTTTCTATTAGGACAAGTTAAAGTTCACCTTCTAGTAACAAGGTTTGCATCAGATTCTTGCTCCATACAGTTTTATAGTTTCACTCACTATAGCATTGTACTGGAATTAATCAGCTAAATGATGATACTAATGTGTAAAATGTTAGGTTGGATTTTGTGAATGTTTTTCTATCTGCTATAAGCTCCAGATATGTAGCCATTTATGTTTAATAGAAACTTTGAAAATATCCTGCTGTTTCCTTTAGGATTTTACTTATGTAGCTGTATTTTTTCAATAGAAATTGTAGGTGTGGGTAATTATATGTATTTTTGAAAGCTCTAACTATGCCTCATTTAAACTTCTGCAAAACATGTCTATGTAAGTCCAAATAACTGCCTGGAGAAGAAAATGATCAAAAAGTGAAATGGGAAATGCACATTTACCAGGATGTTGCCTGCAAGCCAAGTAAAATGTTGTTAGCCCCAAAAATGGGTTATTCAAGCAAAGTTCAACCAAGACAAATAGCAGAAAGTCAAGGATAAGCTAAGCAATAAGGGATGTGACCCTCTTAAGTTATCATGGTTGTACAGGTTGTGGATGGCCCAACTGATATAGGATCCATCTATAAAATTGTCCTTGAAACCTTATGAAAAACGTACTCTATCTAAGGTTTTCAAATGTTCATTATAAAGTTTAGTTTTTGGCCTTTAAGTCTGTTGTGCTTTTTCCTGGGTGCTTTTGGTTATACAAACTTAATTAATTATATTTCTAAATAAATATGAATTAAAATAAAAGTCAGGAAGGGGAAGCTTATTAAATGCTAAAAAAAATTTCTACAACTAAATGCTTCAGGTATCCATATTTTTGTACAAAAAGGATGATGTGTAAGGATGATCGGTAAAAGGTGTTTTTCTGCTCATACTTGTCTGGTTCCATTGCACAGTTATGAATAACTAATTTTTTTATTATTGTTTGTATATCTGGTCTACTAAAACATTAATAAACTAGTACATCTTGAGTAAAACCTTTTTAGCAATATGTTTTTGGATGTTAGAATGATAAGCATGCAGCATGATACAAATTCTAAGTATTTATACAATGTTTATTTATAAATATTGTCTCATTATTTATAAGATATTTATGTTGATGATGCTTTCTTCAGCAACAAAACCTAAAGCTTTTTAAGAATGCTACATTTCTGTTGCTTTGCTTATTGAAAACCTGAGTATATTAAAAAAAAACAACTTTTAGGCACATTAATACAGTAGATTGGTGTTGCAGGGCTGTCTTTTCTGAGCAGGCTGCAGTTATTCAGCGGTACCTTACTCAGATGGGTGAGGATGTCATGGCAGGGATACAGGAAGTCAGTGAGGAAATGATGCAAATGTTTTACCAAAGTATTCTTTAGGTATTGTGTTTTTAAGGGCTAATCCTGCTTCCATTGAAATCAAAGGCAAAACTAGTATTTACTTCAGCGGGAGCAGGATTGGGCCCAGTGTTCATAAGTTTCCACGACTGTGGATCAAAAACAGTACTTTGCTTCTATATTGACAAAGTATTTTTTTTCTTAAAGTAGTTTGAAACCAAAGGAAATGGTCACATCCTGAGTGATATCCTGTGTGCCATAGCAACAGTCTTGCTGTTAAATGATCAGAATCTCAGCCAAGGGAATAGAATCCAATCCACATACAAATGTATTTACCCAATGAAAATCATGTAGTAATGCAGAAGTGATTTTCTGATGATAAAATGCAAATCTAAGCACTATAACCAGGAGAACAATAAGGTTAATTAAATTTATTGTCTGGAGAAAGCACAAAGGACATCTACTTAACAATGATTTGATTTTAGTAATTTTAGATTAGTATGTAAGATTTATTTTAAGAAATGCTTGAAATTATTTGAATTTCTCACTTCTATTAATTCATTAATCATTTTTTTGGCTAAAATTCTGAATTTGCTTTGTGATGTAGTCTGATTGTTGACAGGCTTTCTTCCTGACAATCTGGCTTATAAATTTTAGGCAAGATTGAAGTTTGGCCAACATTTTTCAGAAGAGGCTAGTGATTTTGGGTGCCTCTGTTTTTTGGGTGGCCAACTTAAGTCCCATTAAAGGGCCTGATTTTTAGAAAGTGCTGTGAATGGCCCACTGAAAAATTATGCCCTTGTCTTCAGTTCAGCACTCCAGAAATAAGGCATCCAAAATCACTAGTCACTTTTGGAAATCTTGCCCTGTGTAAGAGATGGTATATAGGTGTGCTGCCCCAGGACCTGCTCAGGGAACAAATTGTGACTCTTGGGGTCAGAGTTCCTTCTCTCTTGCTACAGTGGAACAGTAAACTGCAGCAGCCCCTTACTACACACAGATTATCTCCTCTTCTGTGCTAGCCAGTGGTGCCAAGGGTCTGCCCACTTCTCTCTGCCCACTTCCTGTTTACCTGTGTAGGGGGCAGAGGAACAGAAGATGCCCTAAGGAACCTGCCCCCTCCCTCCAATTTCTACCCTCCTGTCCACGGAGAAGTAAAGAAATATTTTAAGACCCCATACAGCTATGTAGGGTGAGTCACAATTTTGCCTTTTGGCATGATAAAGACCTTTCACCAGGGCCGCTGGGGAGGGGGGAGGAGTGGGGCCCTGCAGGGCCCCCCATGAGAATATAGTATTCTATAGTATTGCAACTCTTTTTTTTTTTTTTTTTATGGAAGGGGCCCCAGAAATTGCTTTGCCCCAGCCCCCCTGAATCCTCTGGGCAGCCCTGCCTTTCACCACAGATGGACACACTTTTATGTTTTTAAAGTTACCAAAACTTCACAAAGTGGTCACATCCTACTCTAACTCCCATCCTAACTCCTTTCCCATTGTTGCCGATGAGCTACTAAATGATAGGTTTAGTGGCTACTAACCTGGGGCAGTTGGGTGGGACTCATGTACTTTACTGCAGATCAGCAGCATAAAATGTGACAGTGCTGTGCTTTTAGAATGCTGTGGTTTTTATGTTTTTGTATTGCATGCTGGAAATGAATATTGTGGATCTGAAAAAAACAATGTGCCTACGCACATGTCCTTGTATTACAATGTAATGAGGCTGCCTGACAGTCACTGTGAGGAGACAAGTGTCATGTGGGATGCTGGCAAAATTTTATGCATGTCTTATAGCAACGTAGCCCTTTCAATCTTCTTAAAGTTTTCTCTCAAGCTGTTGAGACGAATTTGGCTTTGACTTTCCTTCTGTTGCTTCAAAGGGGCTATAAAGGGTGTAAATTGGGGCAGAATTTAGTCCCGTTAGACTAAATATCTGTCCGATACAGGAGAAGGGAATTGACCATCAGGGAGCTAGTTATGGCTCCCTAATTCTATGCTCTGCCCAGCTCAAGTCCAGCCGTAGGAGGTGTTAAAATTGTGTAGGGGGTTTTCTAATGTAATCAGCTGGCCTGGTTCCCAAGGGGACCTATGTCAGCCCCATCAGCTAGCTGAGAATTGGTGGACACTGGAGCCATGCCCCCTCTCCCAGGTGGGGAGGACAAGGGGCAGGATAGGAGTCAGCTATATATCAACTTTATGCTAGAGCTCCCCCACACCAGTGGACTTCTAGGTGGCCAGATACAGCCAATAATTGGCCTCTTTGTGTGCCCGAGCAGATCAAAGGGCCCAGATCAGTAGAGAGAGTCTGGCCTTACAGTCTTATTCTTATTTGTTTTTTTGGAGGTGCGAGGGGAGGGGTGTGCAAATTCGTGGTAGGATGAAAATGTATGTAATGATTGATTGCCCGGACACAGCTGAGAACATGAAACTGAAGGCCTGGCTTCCTGGGATTGATTTAAACAATCAATCCCAGGGGGAGTAAGCTTTACTCAACTTGCGATATTTTACTAACTCATTAGTTTGTCTCTGTATTCCAGTAGTTTGGTGTGCCGACTTTCGCCATAGCATTTATATATGAATATGGAACTACATATGCTGCATCTACCTGTTGAGCATCACTGGGTGAATCCTGTGTTTATAAAAAAAAAAAAAAAAAAAAAGGGGGAGGGGGAAAGGGAGTCATTATGTGAAGTTAATTTAACCTGCCCAGAACAGTGGGGGTGATTTACTCCTGTCTTCATTAAGCTTGACTACAGAATAATAAAGATGAATAAGACATCCTTTTTTGAGTTAATTTACAAGCTTTTAAAATGGACTGTATTAAAAAAGATGTATGTGTAATGCCTCTGGAATGCTGGAAGTACTGTTTTATTTTTTCTATTGTAGGTTGCCTGTTAAAGCTGTAGTGTTCTTTTAAGCCAGAGAGCATAAAGACAGTCAGAGTTGCTACACACACGACTGACACAAACCCACAAAACCAAGCAAATGAAAAGCTAAGTCACTGAACAGATCACACGTTCTACTCCAGAGCCCAGAGGCATATACCTTACCATTAAAACAAATTCAGTCCACCACGTACTATGCACTGCACCCTTACCTCAGCCGCATCTTCCTTCCTTCCCTCTCCTGCATCTTCCTTCCCTCTCCTCTCCCCCGTTTACCATATTGTTTGTCCTATGAGAGTAGAGGTTTGGTTTAGTGTAGTAAAGTGTAGGCAGAAGGAAGGGCAATTAAAGGAGGGCAGATTTAAGGTTGCAATGCATGTGTTTTGTGGGCTTCCGTCACATGTGTGCGCACGCCTACCCTTATTGCTAAACAACGAAAATATTTGTGTGCTAATTTTGTAGGTTTTTTTAGTGCTCAATTGAATGCAAGGGTTGGATGAGGATGGGGTTTTCAATCTGTGGGAGGGCAAAAGTGCAGCTGCTGATGGAGAATATTTTTGCTCTTGAATCCTTCTCTGTTGTTGAATAAAATCTGATAGTGAAGTGGAGCTCCTAACAGAGATGTCCTATGTGTGCTTAACCCAAAGTAGCCAATCAGCCTTTTGAGTGCAGGGCACAACATTTCAGTTGTAACATAAATAATGGCTACAAATGATGCTACATCCAGCATTTAAAAAAAAATAATCCCCAAAGCTTCCCTATTTCATTCAGGAGCTAACATTGTGTGTAGGTAGATATTTTTTTTTTAAAAGATGTCAGTCAACAAAGAAAAAGATTTCCAAGGAATAAAATCAGTCAAAGCCTAAACTCAAAGACTTTCTGTTAAAAATGTATGAAGAGAAGCCAAACAAAAACTGTAGATAAAATTCAGAGCATGAAAATTAATCTTGTGAGAAATTTCACACTGTTTGGACACAAGTTTTACAGTTAAACAGGAATTTATGCCCCATTTATAGCACTGCCTTAACAGGATTTTCTACTAGGCACTTCCATAATTATATATTTTGTGCGTGTCTGTAAGACGGGAGATCATTAACTGAATATATTATTAAAAATACTACCATACTTCATGTATGTGTGTGTTTATATGTTAATGTATTGGACAAATCTAGGAACAAAGACCAAATCTCATGAAAACTTGGACATCTCTTTTTGAATAATATGCAAACAGTGAGAATTTTGGGTGCATGAGGAATGGAGGTACCGCTCACCTTCTTACTAAAGCTCACTTACTTTACTCTACCGTTCTGTGATGTCAGTCTCCTTATCAGCTTCTACTTGTTTAAAGTAGTCTCTTGGACACTTACCAACCATCGATTGCTCTGGTGGTCTTAAACTCTAATTGGGCCGTATGTATAACTGTTAGATACTGTAAGTATTTCTGCTTGTTTCTTTACATTAACTGCTCCACGCCCATCCAATCGATTCCATTTCTTTTTATTTCTAGTCTTTCATTTTCATGTTGTTTTAAATACAGTACTATGGATAAACGTAGAAGTTTTGCATGGGCAAGGTATTCATTTTGTCACCAGAATTTCCCATCTGAATTCTATAAGCAAATACCTGATTTCAACCAACCAAACTCCAGAATCACATTTATTATTCAGCAGCCTATAAATCTCAAATTAAAATTATGTTGGCATTAACTTATTCTGAAGAAAATGTGAGGAATATAAAGACTAGTATCTTAATATGTATAGCTATTGTGCTCACTTCCTCGTTAAAATAGAATGGTTTGTTTGGATGAATTTACTCTTTCACATTTTTTTATTTTTCCCTGTAACCTATTCTTTAATATCCAGCACAGAGAACAATTGTTCCCATTATGAGTAGATTATATAGATATTTTGAATAGATTTGTAATGACTCCTACTGAGTGGAGAGCTAGGCCTGTCTCCTTTTAGAAACATATAAACTCAAGAACTTCTTTTATTACAATTACACAAACCACTGCAATTAAAAATGTATCTCCCCCAGACTTGGAGAACATAGAGACAGAATTTGTATCTAGTGTGCTACTGGCTTTTACCTCAGAAAGAAACAACCAAAATATCTGTGCTGTTCAGGGGCACTGAAGATTAAAGAGAAGCACTGCTCATTCTAATGTTAGAATTTTTTTAACCGACTTTGTTAAAAACATGCATTAAGTTCATTATCATGAGCAATCACGAGTTCACTTGTGAATTCTTTTCTGTGTAGGGGACAAAGCTAGTTCACAGTTCCAATAAAAAACAAGTTTCTATCACTATATCCTAATTTGGGAGCAGACTTTTCTTCAAACCCCTCCTTCAGTTAAATGCATGGAGACAAAATCCATGTTTTTCCTATGAACAGTTACAGAATAAACATTTGGCAAGCAGGTTGGCTCTAATTTTTCTTGTCTGCTCTTTGGGGCTTTTTCAGAATAGTTTCTCAGTATACATGTAAGCTGTTCTTAGTCTTGCTGGTAAATGTTCATTTTTCAAGCTCTCAGATTTTATTAAATTTTAAATTTTTGTTCTTATACCAAACTATAATCATGTACAAGACTGCTTTGAAACAATACTCCTTTTGGCAGATTTGAAATAAATCACATCCAATCTATATTATATTAAGAATAAAATAATCAGACTTCATTTGTGAATTGGACTCCAAGGTTTAAGAAAATGTAGAATGGCAGGAGGCTATGGCATAAGCAGTTGGAGGCCAATTTAGTGCCACATATTTTAAATGAAACGTTTGGTAGTGTATGGAACCTATAGCTTGATCAAAGCTATGCACTATGAATAAAGAATTAGTGTTAATAGCTGGGATAGAACCAGATGATTCTAGTACAATTTTTGTTAACAGTCAAATGAAATTCTCTTTCTATTATTGCAGGAGTTTTTAAGTTTTTTTTTTTCTTTTTTCCCCCCTTGCTTGTTAAATTTCTCTGCCATTTGCCTCTCCCCTTTCCTCCCCACATTTCCAGGGGGTATTCTTGACTCTTATTTTATAAGAGAAGGAACATACATATATTCAGGGAATTAAAAACATGATTTCTTAACACAGAGACAAATATTATATTGTAAAATTGTAGGAACAAAGTTGATGTTCAAAAAAGCCACAGTAGACATTTTGTTGTGGGTATTTTTTTCCTTTATAAAAATTTGCTTTATTTATTTTGCTTTTAGTTTTGAAAATATTTTCTGTCACAAGTTTGAAAATGATGATATTAAGCCCCCAAGTTGTCAACTGGTATTTTTATGACAACACAGCCACAGTAAAAAGGAAGTGATGTTCATTTGTGTTCTTTCCAGTGAAAGTTGACAAAATATTTTAACCAAACTGTTTTCAGTTTTGAAATATTAAGAAAACCTAACCAAACTACCCCGCCTCCCAAATGTAACAAACACCTGGTAACTATTCCAGAAAAGTAAATTTCTGCAGCTAACAACATTTAGAAAGTGTTACTGAACACAGAGCGAACTGTGGGTTTGATTTTTCAAAAGTACCTGTGTGAGTTAGAAGCACAAGGTCTATTCACTTTGTGGCTCTTCAAGACTTGAGCTCTTTAGGTCACTCAGGGTACATCTACACTACCCGCCGGATCTGCGGGTAGTGATCGATCGATCCCCAATTGCTCTGCTGTCGACTCCTGTACTCCACCATGGTGAGAGGCGGAAGCGAAGTCGATGGGGGAGCGGCGGCAGTCGACCCCGTGCTGTGAGGACGTGAGGTAAGTCGACCTAAGGTACGTCGACTTCAGCTACGCTATTCTCATAGCTGAAGTTGCATATCTTAGGTCAATTTCCCTCTCTTCACCCCACCCCCCAGTGTAGACTAGGCCTTAGTTGCTGTGGAAAATCCCACCCTATAACTCTTTAAGTAGGTTTTGTCTTTTTATAGATGTATCTGCAGCTGAAAAAAAAATAGTATTATACCTCTACCCCGATATAACACTGTCCTCGGGAGCCAAAAAATCTTACCGCGTTATAGGTGAAACCACGTTATATTGAACTTGGTTTGATCCACCGGAGTGCGCAGCTCCGCCCCCCTGGAGCGCTGCTTTACCGCGTTATATCCGAATTCGTGTTACATCGGGTCGCATTATATCGGGGTAGAAGTGTACTTTTACAGGATTTGGTTTGGGATACCAGCTTGAAACCTGTGCAAGTGGAAAGCACTTTTAAATGGGCCTTTACTCTCATTTAGGTCTTGTGTATGCACAGTTTTTGTACTGCTTTAACCATATCTGTTTGATATTGGTATAGTTAAAGCAAAACAGTTCCCTAGTGTGGACGCAGTCATACAGATAGAAAGGTGCCTTTTATCAGTATAGCTTATTCCCATATGGGAAGGTGAATAAGTTTGGCTGGTGTAAGGCACCTTTATATTGGTTTGACTGCATCTACTGATTTAGGGCTCTCAACCTTTCCAGACTACTGTACCCCTTTCAGGAGTCTGATTTGTCTTGCGTACCCCCCTAGTTTCACCTCACTTAAAAACTACTTGCTTAAAAAATCAGACATAAAAATACACAAATGTCATAGCACACTATTACTGAAAAAAGGCTTATGTTCTCATTGTTACCATATCTTTATAAAATAAATCAATTGGAATATAAATATTGTACTTACATTTCAGTGTATAGTGTATATGGACCAGTATAAACAAGTCATTGTATGAAATTGTAGTTTGTTTTGACTTTCCTAGTGATTTTTATGTAGCCTGTTGTAAAACTTGGGAAATATCTAGATGAGTTGATGTATACCCTGGAAGACCTCTGCATACCTCTAGGGTACATGTACCGTTGGTTGAGAACCACTGATTTAGGGTGTTTTTGTTTTTGTTTTTTTTAAATCATGTGCCTAACCAAAATAATTAAATCTGGGCAAAAACTGTGTGTAGACCAGGCCTTAGTGATTTGTGGTGTTTCTTAAACAATTAGGCCTAAGGTCATCTTAAAATATAAAACTAGTAGGACATTTATTCTTTTGACTTCGGCATTCAAGCTAAACATGGCTGGAAACTACTTTTTACATCTGAGAAAAGATGGCTCAGTTGAATATAGTAATGCTATATGTAATGCTTTTTATCAGTAAATCTCAGTGCTTCCTGATCTTTAATGTATCTCTCCTCACAACTCCCCTGTGAGGTAGGACAGTGCTGCTATCCCCATTTTACTGATGGCCAAGTGACTTGCCAAAGTCGCATGGGAAGTGTGTGGTAGAGAAGAGGACAAAAATTTCATTCTCTGGAAGTCTGTGGCCAAATTCATCAGTGAATTGCAGTGTTGCAAATTACATATGGGTGGATCATAGCACAGGAAAGTGCAAAGATTAAAATTAAAAAAGGGTCTGCTTTATGTCAGTGTCTCCTGTTAGTTGCTTTTTCTGTTATTAGTCTTCTTTGTCCCCTCACTGTGCAAGTTACACTTTCTTTATACAGTCACTAAATATCAGGTTGTACAAGTTAAATTGTTACCATTTACATCTGTTTTATGACCCACTTAAATTACCATTTGTCATTAATGAATGTAGTTAAAACAGAAGTCCTTACTCAGATAAAATTCCCATTGACTCCTTTTAAGGGTTTGAGCATCCATAACTGAACTTCAGGATTAGACTCAATGTGAGTAAACATGGTGCTTTATTGGCATAAACTTGTGGCTTTAAACAGAAGCTGGCTTTAAAGAGAGGCTAAGTGTATGAAAATCATTCATTTTAATTGCCTTTCCATTTTTGTTAATTGACTTAAGAGAAAGCACATTAAAATATTTATCATACAAATAAATGAGTTTTGGACAACTAAAGCTTCTGAGTGTTTGTAAAAGTTATTTTACGTGTGCTTATTTTCATATTGTAAGGACACTAGAACATACACCAGTTCTTCCAGGTATGCTGTTGTACTAGAAAGAGACTAAAAAACTGTTTTAACGAGTGCAGTGTGTGCTGTAGTTACTGCTTCCATAGGAATCTACTTAAATTTCTTATTCTGGAACATAAATATCTCTAGTTGCCAAAAATCAAGTCACACCCTTAAGTAAGATTTAAGGAAAGATACTTTATAACTTGCTGAGTAGATTGTTTCCAAGCCTACTATTCTTGCACACATTGGGTGTTTTGGTGAGGAAGAATGAGGGTTTTACAATAGAGATGTTTATTCTTTGGACATACTGAAAAATTCTCCCTTTACTACTGGACACACTTAATACAGTAGGAATAGGGTTTTTAATTTTGGGTAAAAATTTTGTTGTCTGGCTTATCTGTTCAGGAAATAAAAGATTACAAGCAATGACTTGGCGTAGAGAAGAGAGAATTGGTGTTTACTTTCTAAAGAGAGAGCTCGGTAAGATGAGTTGTGCCCTGTATGACATTGTGTGAGAGGAAGAAACTGGGAGTTCAGCACATCCTGCTTGCTGCAGCGATTTTTTAATCAAACACTTACTTTTTATAGGGCAGTCACTTTTCTCAATGAGAAGTCAAACGTTGGTTCATTAACCTCAGTACAAGTTTATTACAATATTTTATATTTACCCTTGGTAAATAGTTTTTATCCTTTGCTTATTCCACTAATACTGGGAAGGTAGTGGTGGTGTTTTTTTAAGCACACTCATAAGCTATTGCAATGCAAAGTAGTTTATCACAAATTCAAGTCAATGGGAGTTGAGGACCTTATTCATAATGTGGGATGTGCCCTTAATGAGCAAGAATAATTTCAAAACCTAACAATATAAACAATATAAAGCAGAGACAATTTGTCTGAAAACCAGAATCTCAGATAAGCCCCAAACTTAAAGGTACAGAAGAAAAACAACTTGAATATGGAATAAAACTGTTGTTCTTTGAGTAGATGCAGCCATGTATTTGGGGTGGGAGGTGGGGGAGAAGAACAGTGCCTCACACAATTGAGCCAGAGAACTTTGCCTAGCAGTACCCGTAGGGGTGGTGCTCATGCCCTGCGGCTATAGCCCTGACCCCTCAGTTCCATCTCACTGCCCATGGCCTAGAGTTGGAGTTCTGTGTGTTGTCTTCACCTCACACTTTTATCTCAGTTTGTGAGAACTTTTTCTTGTGTTTTGTAGTGGTAGTACCCGCTCTTTGAGCTCAGATCAAGTGTATTATCTGGAGTAGTTTGCTGCCCTGTATGATGCCCTCACCAGGGTTCAAGTATTGTCTGTCATGTAGTGTGGGGGGGAGACATCCCTTACAGCAAGCCCCACATGAACCGCTAGCTGTGACTCGGTAAGGGACACATTAGAGAGGTGCTCCATCTGCAGCTCGTTCACAAAGATGAGAGATTTGTGGTTTGAAACAGTACCTTCTGGAGCAGGCCGTGAGGCTCACTTTGGCACTGAGCCCTTGTCTGATCAGCAGTCGCCTTTGGACCCAGTAAGTGATGCCGCTCTGTGTTCAGGCTCTGGTTTCCCTCAGCCCCATTCACCTCTCTTTGGTGTGGTGAGGAAAAGGTCTCCTGAAACAAACTGGAACCATTCCAGGGCTCAGGGAGAGTCCCTTTACTCTTGAAAGAGGAGTGCTGACAGGCACCATATTCCCTCCAGCATGTGAGTTGAAGCAGGTCTATCAGCGCTATCCAGTTCCATGCTGAGATCAGTAAGGGCCCGTACCATTGACTCTGGCGATAGGGCGCCTGAGTCTGGTACCATCAATATTGGCACCAGTGCCAACCATCTCCATGCTGATGGCACACCAGGCAGCATCAGACCTGCTTTGCCTCTCAATCCCATACTCTTGGGCCGCAGACTATGGAGTCGAGGCGAGGCCCAGCACCAAAGGCCCCCTTAATGCTGGGGCATCTTTCAGCAGTGTCATTGTTCTGGCAGCAGATCTCATCATCAAGTTTGGTACTGGCCTTGGTGCCAATGCCTCCCCCAGGGGCAGGTGGGACTATATGTCATTTGGTGCTGGTGGTGCTGATTTCCCCACTCCTCTTCAGCACCAATGCTGCCTCTTTATTGGGCTTCAACCAAATCTGACTGGTTATTTGCTCCATCCGGGCTGGCTCTCCCTTGTTACCATAGAATGTCTAGGATTCTTTAAGGTCCAGGTCAGGGTCATCTTACCTCTCCTCGCCAGAGAGCACCCTCGGATCACTGTCGGAACCAAGATTGGCATCTGTCCCGCAGGGGTCTGGGACTTTGGCCCAGGGCCTATTGGCCACCAGTGCCTATCCTTATGCCCCATGGCCTCCTTGGAATCTCTGGGACACTTCTCAGTCCCTGAGGTCCTGCTCTTCAGCCTGCTCTAGAGCAAGATCATCGGTCCTGAGAGTGGCTCCCGTGACTGCTGAGTCTGTTCCCTCTGGTTCTATGAGGCTCTTCCAAACTCATCCTGTGGTACAAGAACAGGATCTGAATGTACAGTGTCAGAATCTTCATCTTTCTTGGAGTTTAAGGTGTATCAGGACTTCCTGAGGTGTATGGCTATTGGCTTGGGTTTCCAGGCAGAATTCCTCCAGGAAATACACACATTCTCCAACCATCAGCAACAGGGAGAGTAGCCCTCCCAATAAATGAGACTCTTCTGGAGTTTCCAGACATCCTCTGGAATACCCCAAGGGTCACTGCTCACTATGGTGAACCATCTGAGAAATGATACTTTGTTCCCACACAAGGGTTTGAGCATTTCTATTCCCACCTGGCCCCTAACTCCCTGGCGGTGACTGCAGCAAATGACTGGACTCAGCAGGGAAGATGTACATCTACACCCAAAGACTGAGAGTCCAAGAGGATGGACTTGATGGGGAGAAAGACTTATCTCCTCTTCCCTGCAGATGTATATTGCAAACCAGCTGGCGTTGTTCTTACAATATGATTTTGTCAATCAGGCAGCCATATCTAAATTCATGGTCAAATTGTTAGACGCCTCTAGAGGAGAGTTCAAGGTGTTCATTTTGGAGGTCTGTTTGGTGACCACAATATCACTGCAGGCAGCCCTGGATGTGATGGATGCCTTGGCCAGGATTAGAGGAGGAACAGTGTTCAGGGCAGTCCAGCAGGCATTGCTTAACAGGAGGAGGCCCTCCATCAGGGTAGCCTATTTGGTCTAGTGGAAGGGGTTCTCGGTATGGTCATAAGCCCAACTTGGTTGAACTCCATGGGCTAATGTCCAAGAGGACATCTTGGAGTAATGTTTACACATTCAATCTTCTGGCCTTGCATGTAGTTAATTGAGAATCCACCTGGTAATGATTTTTGGCATTTCATCCACCTATCCATGGGAAATTGGGGTTTTCAAACCCCATGGTGGTGAGGTTCTTGAAAGGCGTCACTCATCTCCACCCACCAGTTAAAGAGCTGATTCCTTTGTGGGACCTTAATACTGTTTTTATGACTCTTATGGGACTTCCATTAGAGCTTCTGGCAACTTCTTTCTCCCTTCTGTGTTAGAAAACTGCTTTCCTTGTGGCGATATTGTCTGCAAGGAGAGTTTGTGAGTTGGAATCTTTTTGATAGTGGAGCCTCTTTACACACAATTTTCCAAAGACAAAGTAACCCTGTGGTCGCATACTAAGTTTTTATCTAAGGTGGTTTCCCAGTTTCATTTGAGCCAAGTTATATATCTACCAGTGTTCTTCCCTAAGCCACATTCAACCCCAGAGGAACAGCATCTCATGCTTTGTATGTCAGTCAATGTCTAGCTTTTTATCTGGACAGAACTAAACCTCTCTGTTTCTCACCATGTCTGTTCGTTCCATATGCAGACTAAATGACCAGTTAAGTGATCTCTTTGTCATCAAATCTCCAGGTGGATAACTTTTTCCGTATCATGACAGTGTATGAAGGAGCCTAGGCTATGCCTCCTCAAAAGGTATTAGCTCATTCCCTGAGAGCTCATGTGGCATCAACAGCATTTCTAAATGACTTTCCTATATTGGACATTTTCACCGTGGCAACTTCATCCTCCCTGCATACTTTTCAAGTCACTATGCCACTATGGCTGCATCCAGATCACATGCAAACTTTGGGAAGGCAGTCCTGCAGTCCTTCTTTACATCGACTCTAAGCCCCGTGTCCTGAAAATACATCTTAGCACATCTTAGAATAGACCTAGAATACACAACTGCACCTACCTGTAACTGTTGTTCTTTGAGATATGATGCAGATGTGTATTCCATGACCTGCCCTCCGTCCCCTCTGCATTGGAGTCCACACTTCTGGTGTTTGGTGTAAAGCAACTGAGGGAATTGGGGCAGCCCTGCCCTTATATGGGCTGGGGAGAGGCTACTGTTGCAGGGCCTGAGTGCCACTCGTATGCTTACTGATAGGCAAAGTTCCTGGCTCTGGCGCATAGGATGCACACAGCCACACAGTATACATGTCTGCATCACATCTCGAAGAACAACAGTTACAGGGAGGTAGCTGGGGTTATTTTTCCCCCTGGCCTTTCAGAATATAAGGGATTTATGGATTCCTCTATCAGCAACTATAATAGTATCTAGGGTGATCTGTGGGGAGTTCAAATAAGATAGAATGTTAGAAAATGCAAAAGGAAGCCTTCAGCCTTGCCAGTAAAGAACCTTGCAAAAGGGCTAACACAGGAACAAGCATGCAGTTAACGGTAACCTCACACCTGCCTGGAAAGTTGTGCAGTGCAATTATTATTACTGATTTTTATTTATACATCAACCTAAAATTGTGCTTCTCATTGTACAGACATATAAGGCTTGTCACCAAATTCTGCATCTAATAAAAAGCAACCATTTCACATTTTTATATAAAGAAAAGACATCGCAGGGGAGGAAGGATGTTTGCCTCCTTCACTGATTACAGGTCAACATTCTAATTGATATTAAGGTACACACTTGACTGACCAGTTCACTTAAGCAGTCAGTTCTTAAAAGCAATCAGTACTAATATAAACTGATGGTTTTTAGAACACCACACAGTCCCTAACTCTCACAAAAAGAGTGGAGATAATGAATCCTGTCACTAAAATATCAGTGTTCAAACAATTCCTGGATCTCTGTTTCTCCTGGTTCATTGCTTTTATTTAGCTAATGTATACCTGTGCTGGACAGCAGAGCATAACTTTCTATTACCTTAATATCTCAATAATAACACAATGTAAACCTATCAGAAAATAGGAAAGCAACAAACAAATCCTATTCTATGGAACAAAGAATGGAAACCTATGGAAACCTGAAATCTCTCCAGGTTTCATTACAGAATTATAGAGGAATTCTATTTTAGTGACCCATCAGGTATGGGTAAAATTAATTTCAAAAAGACATTACCTACAAGTTATCCATGTTTGCTTCACGCATTGAATAATTAATGTAGCTTTTGATTGTAAAATCAGATTGGGAAAAAAAATCCTTCATTCTGAAAGGTAGGGATTTCTCTGACTTCCAGTTGGGCTTTGAGGAAGAGAATATTGCAGATTGTGGGAATTCCAGTTAGAGCTAGTTCTAAACTGAGTGACTTGTCTTAATATTCAAATTACCTAACACAATTATAATCTGTTTTAGCAAGAGGGAGAGCTTGCTTCTGTGTATGTTTCTGATGTGGAAAGTTTATTTTGAATCTAGTTCAGGACACTTACCTGGTACATACCAACTTGGATGGCTGATTTTTTTGTATTTTGGAAATAATGCTAATTCTTTTTTGGGAAAAGTTAGTTCGGTACACCCATAATGTGTTTGGCTCTGTGTAGAGTTTTCCAGGTCTAACAATAGTTTCAAGAAACTGTACTTTCTTTTAGTATCTCCTGTCTCCACAGAAAACAAGAATTCAAAAGTAGCCAATAAACATGACTGAGAAATATCACAGAACATGAGGAAAACTGAAAAAGGAACTTGTCAGAGTGGATCCTTCACAATACACATCTGGCTGTATCGCTTCCAACAAAAGTTGGTTGCAGGGATTGATTAAACCCTTTCAGATAGCACTGACTCACTTGCAGTCCCTGTCCTTGCACACAGGAAGAGGTTATGAGGGGCACTGAAGGCCAGATTAAGATGTGTTTGGCAGAAATCAGGGGTTGAGTGAGGATGCTAGTTCTGTGCCAGTGCTATTAGTCTCACTTTCCCAAGCATTACATTCACGCATAAACTGAGCATTTCCTCTCCATTCCACAACTTTGATTTTGATTTTCAGTCTTTCCCTGTCTTTTAAATGTTTGTAAAGGTGCACTGTTAGATTTTTAGACCATTTAAATTTGCAAAATGTAGATGCAGTTTCAGTTGTGTGCAAAAATGCTTGCACAAATGGCAATTACAGATGCATTTACAGGTGCAGTTACCTGACTTGGATGTGCAGTTGAGGCATTCATTCCAACAAATTCGGCACACAGTTTGTGCATCTAAACTGAACAAAAATCTGGCCCCACTACAACCCCCCCCAAACTCTCAAATCTTATGGAAGAGATTCTTTGCTAGGATGTCAGTTTAATTTTGATTTGGTTAGTTACAGCAGGACTGAATATTCACTTCATGGTAGAAGAGCAAGATAAGGACATGTCCCTTCAGTGTTTTATGAAACAATGTAATTCAGATATCCATAAGTGAGACATGACATTTAGCGTACAGATAGTAAGTTTGAAATAGTTCTGGGAGTTAAGAATTTACATGTCTTTATTAATTATTAGATGTTATTAGTGTGTGACTAAGGAGCTGGGAAGCTCTAAGCATTCTTTTGAAGTAGTATACCCAAATTAGGATAAATAAATAATTAAAATAAATAAATAAATCCAGAAATGTCTGGAAATGTCTGCTCTAATGAATTTTCTAAATACACAAATCACGCTTATTAAAGCAGTGGATCTTTTAAATGTAAAAATATTATTACTTCTACACTGGGGAAATCCATTCAGAATTATAAAATTTTTGGAAACAGTCTCTCTCTTTTATTTCAGTGGAAAGGTTGGAAGTTTAATATGAATAAAAAAAATTGGGCTTTGGAATAAGGTTTTAAAAGCCAGCTCTCCCCCCTCCCTCACCCCTACCCTTTTTTTTTGTATATATGCCAGTTTTCAATGAGAAGTGTGTTCCCCTTTTAGCCTTGTTTAAAATGAACTATGTGTGTAACAAGATGTTGAAATTTATTTACAGTATGTTAGCACTGAGGACAGGTTGTTAAGGGGTCATAAAAATTATTAGTTTCCACTTTATGGTGGCAGGGTTGGTTTTTCCTCAAATTAAATTTGACATTATAGCAGGGAAGGGGAATAAATTGTGGTATATAAAACTTTCTCTCCTTCATTTTAGTTTCTTTCACTTTAAGGCAGCTAAAAAACCCTACCTTTCAAGATCAGAAAAAAATCCTCTGTTGGGGAATTTCTCTTGACCCAAATAAGAAAATTGTATGGTGAAGTGTGTACCATTTACCCATGATGAGGCCTGCAGCTCTTACTTACACGCATAGTTTCATAGAATTATACAGAGCTATTCACAGGAATAGCAGCAAAGAGTCCCGTGGCACCTTATAGACTAACAGACGTTTTGGAGCATGAGCTTTCGTGGGTGAATACCTACTTCGTCGGATGCATTCACAGGAATGAGGATGCAGGATTAGGTGCCAGGTTCCTAATGAGTGTTCTGCTCTCCTTAAGTCTTACTTTTACTCGTCCTTTCATGTATATTTGACTCATGTATTTAAGACTGTTTTTCTATTTCCTTGCCAAAATATATTGGCTTGTATACAAGCAAGACAAAACCTTTCTATTAGTATTTAAGAGCCAGTACCAAATCGTGTGTTGTTTTATTATTAAAATAGGACTCATGAACCAGAAATGATCATAAATGCACATTTTTTCTTAACAAGAACACATATATTTTTATCTGGGGAGAAAGCACTATTAAACTGAGAGAGAGCTTTGGGAGTATTATCCCCCCACCACACAAAAAGCACCATGGCAAGCTGTTTGCCAGAGAAGTGAACTCCTGTGAACAATCCTCTACAACCTGCACTCACTCAGAAAAGCTTGTGAAGACTGTGCTGTTCAACCATTAAGGACCTGCTCTTGCTCTCATTGAACAAATATGCTGACTTCAAGGGGAGCAGGGCCAGTCCCTGTGATTAGAGCAAAGCAGGTCTGATATCTCTGCATATTTATGCATTTGGAGATTTTGTTTTTTCTTATTGAGAACAGTTTTAAGAGAGAGGGAAGCTGGAGGAAATAACTCTACTCATCAGGTGGGTTTTTCTAAGGTCTCATAGCTGTAATTAAAATGGCTGGTCTGGAAAAACCTTTTCTCTTTTTCTTGTTCTGTGCTACTCATTCTGGAAAAATAGCTGGCCACTTAAAAATTTTCTAAGTTTGAAGGACTAGCAGCAAAACTCATTGTATTTTTTTAGGCAGAGGTGTAGAAATCTGGTTGAAGATTTTTTCCCCCCAGGGATGATTAATAGCCTTCAATGATGAATGAGATATTTATAAAAGGTGAACTTGCCAAATGGAGTGCTTGGAGTGGCAAACGCTGCCTTCTGCTGAAACTCACTTTAGCATGTATGGGCTTTCTAAACAGAATACAGTGAATCCCCCTGGTCAGAATTACCAAGTAAAATAATAAAACCTTTGCAAGAATACTTTTTCCATGTGTGGTGTCACTTTATAAACCTCTCTGTGATCATTGCTACTGATTAAATGAATGGATGGATGGATGGATTTTTATCCTATTTATCAGTGTTCTTGTGTGGTTTTTCCTGAAAGACCAAACTCTCCATGTAAAATTGCAAGTTTTGTAATGAGGAAATGGGGGCGGACAAGGGGGGAGTAGACATTTTGATGGTCCAGAATGACTGTGGCAGTAGGTGGCTAGAAGAGCTGAAGTATTTGAATTGTTGGACTCCAATGTCAGAGTGGGGAGAAGCGGACAATTCCGGTTCCTCTGCAATCATAAACAAGATCAGGCTTAAGATAATATAGAGCCTGATCCAAAGTCAGTGGAGCAGGCCCATAGTGGGAAAAGTGGCAGCGGAAGAAAAGGCTTATGGGGATGATACGAAGCATTAGCAAATATATCCAAAGTCAGTTTTCTGTAACAAAAGAGAAGAAAAGAATGTTTACAGCCTACTGAAAATAGGATTGCAGGGGCAGAGAGGGATGTAGGATATTGACCTGACCATGTCAAGCACTGAACTCTCTTCTTTGAGTTTTTACTCCAAAATCACATGGGGTCAGTTCCTTTCTCTTCCTAAGTAAGGCAGAAAACATGGCATTATTGAGTAGCAGTGATAGGATGGAATCCTCAACCCAGTGTAGCTAAATCTGTCACAGAGGTCACAGATTCCGTGACTTTTGGTGACCTCCATGACTTCTGCAGTGGCTGGTGCTGGCTATGGGGCTGCCCAAGCCAGGCAGCCCCTGGGCCTCCAGCAGTTTGGGTATGTGGGAGGGGGCTGGGGACAGGGGGTTGGGGTGAAGGGCGGCACTTTACCTCGGCGTGAATTTTTCTTGAAAGACCAAACTCTTCATGCAGCTCCTGGACAATGGGAGCTGCAGAGCCGGAGCTTGTGGCACCAGTGGGGGTCCCAGGCCGCGGGCTGCTTTCTGCCCTGCTGCGCCAGCACCAACAGGGGTCCCGCCTCCCCCAGCACCTGTGGGACCTGTGTACTGCCCCCCCCCAAGCACCCATGGCCCCCAGCCCAACTTTTAGTTAGGGGTATATAGTAGAAGTCATGGACAGGTCACGGACCGTGAATTTTTGTTTACTGCCCATGACCTGTCCATGACTTTTACTAAAAATACCTCTGACTAAAACTTAGCCGTAAATATAGCATGCATTTTTGGGTTATTTGCTAGCCATGGTATGACTGTGCTATTGTTAGTTATAGTTTCAGGACATCATAAGGAAGATGTGAGGTCAAATTCAGAGGTGATGTATGAGATGGAGTGAGCCACATGTCATTGAGGAGGTAGTAGGCAGGCTAAGTTTGTGAAACTTGCAGGCTAAAGTCCAGAAGAAGGTGTAAGAAATTGTAAGTTAGTGTGTCTGCATGGTGTGGGACTGCATGTGTCCTCTTACACTCTCCTGTCAGTTGTGTGTCCTGCTCTCCCTCCCCTCTTCTAGCTCTTTGTGTAAATTACACCCACTTGGGGTCCCTTAGGCTAGTAAGATACTCTTACAACATCTTTGAATTTGTCCAGTGGAGTTAAAATCCTGTTGTGAATGGCCTTTTCTTCTTTTTCTTGTGAATGAATCACTACAATTTCAATACGTAAAATTTCTTTATCATCCAATATCATTTGCATGCAGCAAAAATATTTAAACTTTTTGTTTCTGAAACACAATAATGTGTGGTTTTATGAACAATGTGAGAAAAGTCACTTTCAGCTGCGTCTGTTAGTCTATAAGGTGCCACAGGATTCTTTGCTGCTTTTTCAGCTGCCTCGTTTCACTTGACCCTTAAAACATCTGTTTACTCATAGTACCATTTATGTAACATGCTCAGATACTATGCTGACAGTTGCCTTAGAAATGCATATAATAATGCATATGGTTTGACTCTTTTTGTATAGCTATCCTAGATTACGTGTCTCTCTCTACAGATGAGCTTATTGCTTTTCCAACCTGGCTTCTTTTACAGAATTATGTTTTACTCCCCAGTCCTTATCTCTCTGAACTGCATTCTGAACGTCCATCCCCTGCTTGAGCAGTGTGGTTTACTCTGTGTGTGGGGGGGAGGGAGGGAATGGGTGGGTGGGTGCCTGTGTTACCCGTTCACTAGGGAATCTGAGTAGCATGGTACCTCTAAAACGCTCCACCCTCAAATGAGGATGATTAATTTTCAGTTGAAACAAGTTGAAGATGATGTCCCTTGGGATGCACTGTGTTTCAGTGAGTAAGCTCTATGCCAAACAGCAAAGGCACTGCTTTCCTGTTGTGGGGTGGGTTCCCTGGAGAGGTGGGGGGGGGTATGTCTTGAAGACTAGTATAGGGTATGGGACAGAGAAGAGACACTTGGAACAAGGATAGCTGCATGACCCCCAATCTCTTCTCTTCTCCCACAAATATGCTCTTGCAGCTGGGTGTGAAGACAAGGTGGCTCTTTAGGCTGCCTGTCTCCTCTCTGCTCCTGCCGTGGCTCCTAATGGCATCTGCTCATGGCTGCAGGGCTGCAGACTAAGGCAGCAGCCTGCTCCCCCCTGCTTCTCTGCTGCTTCTGGGCATTTAAAGGAGAGTGCATGTGGTAGCCCCTCTGGAGCCAAGTGCGGAAGCTCCTCCTCACCTCAAGCTGGGGGGAGGAGAGAACAAAAGAGAGAGGGAGAGACTAGAAAATAATAAAATATAGAAAGGGGAGAAAAGAAGGTAAAAACCAGACAAGGGTAAAATCAAGCTGAAGGAGAAAAAGGAAACAAGCAGAAATGCCTGAAGAGAGAGACCCAGAAGGCAGGGGGAGAAATACAAGAGAAGGCAGCACTTGTGCCAGGACATGGCACGAAGAGACGATGGCCCATCTGCCAGCAATCACAAACGGGTTTCCAAAAAAAGTGGGAACCACTGAACTGGGTGTGTGGAAAAGGCTCCAGACAGACTTAAAGAAATAGACTGCAGGATTACACACCTGGGGCTTTACATTCGCTGCATAGTCACACGGATTCCACAGCCTTAAAATCATCCCTGGTGTGTGGGAAGTACCGCTGAGTGGGATGCCCTGGTTCCATGGACAGTTGTTGGAACTCTGGGGGAGGGAACACGAGACCTCATGTTCCCTCTGCTATATTGCAGCTGCTCCATCAACGGCTTGTGGAGCTGAGTATGCTCAGATAGGGTCCTCGGCTCTCCTCCCCCCCACCCGCAGGTACTGAATAGTTGGATTGGGACAGAGAATAGATTTGATTCTTTCCCAACCAATGTAAATGGAGGGGGGACTCAGCTTTTTGTTTAGCATGCTGCAAGGTAATGGTGGGGAGTGGCCTGAAAGGTCATTTCTGAGCCTCATCCCCATGTGGAGTTCATAAAATCCCAACCAACTGCAGTGTATGTGGGGCAGATGTGACACATGACAGACAACTAGTATCATATAAAAGGGGGAGGGGGTATAGCAGCATGGCGTGAATGAGTGGAGGACACTCAGGAAGACTGGGACTGCTTTCTGTGACATAATGCAGGGAAAGGGTACTAAGGAGTAAACCCAATACAACCTGATCTCAGACTTCCCCAAATATGCATCATCATTAGGGCAGTATAATCAGAACTTGCCCTCCTCATTGGCACTTGGGAAAAGGAGTTTCCTTGTTTGGCCCAGGGTCCTCTGCTGTTTCGTGCCACTCTGAAATATAAGGCTCCTTTGACCTGTTGTGTCAGACCCTAAATAAAACTATATGAGGAAATAGGCACTGATGCACTCTGGCCTGTTCCATCACCAGAACTAAGGACCTGGAATTGTCAGGTGAAACCCCAAGTATCTTATTTAAAAAATCCCTAATCCATAGGGTTAACTTTCCAATCCAAAAGTATTTTTTTCATTATGGTCAGATTTTTTAAAATCCTATGAAAAGGCCCCCTCCACAAATATGGAGTTTGTACATACATAAGTCCAATTCTAAGCATTGTGGTATTTAATTGTACTCTCTGTATTAAATGTTGATTCTGAGAGCAAACAGAAATATTGAATGCATTTTATTATAACGTATATTTATACATAGTGGATTTTGATGGGAAATGTGCCTCTCCAGTGGAGATTGTGAATTAGAAATACGAAGACTAAATATGAGCACTGGGAATAAATGTGCTATGGCTTGTGATTCAGGCATGGAGTCTGTGTCATGGGGTATGATTAGCCTTTACAAATGGCTCATAGCCTTTCTCCTATTTTAGATGTGAGATTTTTCTTTGGAACGTCCCTTTTATCTTAACGTGGTTACATTAAGTTTCATTGTAGTATTTTAAGACCATAGCCCGTTAGCTGTGTGCAGATTTACAGTAGAAGTTTAAGCTAATGGATACTTATCAGGCAGGCTGTGTTTGGTGATCGTCCATCATTTGCTCATTAAACAGTGTGTCTAAGTGATTCTCATTTCCTCCCTGCCATGTCTGGAAAGGAGGAAACTAGGCACATTACGCTGGAATATTAATGTCTTGGAGGATTTAGTCACCCATAATTAGATCTTCTTTGCATAAACCTGCTAGTGCTACCTTATTTTGCTGTTTGTCTTTTCCTCCTTAATTGTCTTCACTTCTTTCTCTGTTTCTGTGTGTTTTCCTTGTTTTTCTCTAGAATTCAGTCTACATTTTTTTTTCCGTTCTTTCTTCCTTTTTTTCCTTGACCTAAAGAGCATAGCAGTCTGGGTATCCCACAGAAAGGCTGACCGTGCCAGCAAAAACCACAGACTCTGCCAAGCCCTGTTCCTGACTTTGGAAAAAAGCAGCTAGAGAACTAATGTGAATTTAGGCTCTGAACTATCTAAATAAGCCATGTCAGTAAACCCTTTTGTCTTATTCTCTGGCCTGCTGGCCCATGAAAGGACAAACATATAATGGTCCTATTTAGGATAGAAAAAAATGCTGGCCAAAGGCCACCACTCACTGAATCCTGTATGGAGGTGAGGAGAACAAGAATGCTGCTCTGCTGGTCCACTCAGAAAGCTGAAAGCAATTGTGTTCAGAAAAAAATCAGAGGAGAACTTGTAGCTTTTCAAAAGTTCTGCATAGGATCATGTATGCTGGGACTTGAGCAAGGACTATACTGTCAACCAGCTAGATGGGATTTTGTTTCAAACACTGAAAGAAGACGATTTATGACTTGTACTAGATGGCAAAAATCACTGCAAACAAGCAAAATGTCTAGTAAGCTGAAACTTGCAGTTGGACATGACAGCAGTAGTGTGATACAGTAGTTGTTTCAGTGTGGATGAACTGGCTCAAATTACTGGTGCAAAGCATCCCTGGTTGCAGGGCTGCCCAGAGGATTCCGGGGGCCTGGGGTCTTCGGCGGCGGGGGGCCCTTCCGTTCCGGGACCCGCTGCTGAAGTGCCCCGAAGACCCGCGGTGGGGGCCCCCCGCCGCCGAATTACCGCCGAAGCGGGACCCGCCGCCGAAGTGCAGCCCGGTCTTTGGTGGTAATTCGGCGGCGGGGGGGCTCCCACCGCGGGTCTTTGGGGCACTTCGGCGGCGGGTCCCAGAACGGAAGGGCCCCCCCGCCGCCGAATTACCGCCGAAGACCGGGCTGAACTTTGGCGGCGGGTCCTGCTCCGTCTTCGGCGGTAATTCGCCAGCGGGGGGTCCTTCCGCCCCGGAGCGGAAGGACCCCCCCGCCGGCGAAGACCGGGAGCGGAAGAAGCTCCTGGGCCCGGCCCCGCAAGAGTTTTCCGGGCCCCCCAGAGCGAGTGAAGGACCCCGCTCCAGGGGCCCTGAAAAACTCTTGTGGGGGCCCCTGTGGGGCCCGGGGCCTGGGGCAAATTGCCCCTCTTGCCCCCCCCTCTGGGCGTCCCTGCCTGGTTGTCTAATCTGGAGTCTTTTCTACTTCCCTTAAATGTATCTGTTGAATCAATAGATGAGTTTACTTGTCTTTCCCTATAGACAAAAGTCCAGGTGAACTTGCTGAATAACCAGATGAATTTATAATGATTCTTATATGTGTATTTCTCATTAAATTGCTAAATCCCCACAAAACTTCATCATTCACATTTGAATTTTCTTCCATGCACCTTTGAAAGAACTTCACAATGAGATGACAGCAAATATAGTCAAGCCCCCATTTGCTCCACTGTATGCGGAAGCTAGTTTTTGTCAGGCAAGGTCCCTGACTTCTGCAGCACTCCAGTGAAGCAGAATGGAACTCTCTAGCAGTTTCATTTAATTAAAACACACTGACTTTGGTGGTTTTGTTTTATGCTGTCCCCACCTTTTCCTCTTTCAATATTTTTATCAGTTTTTGGTATTAACATCACAGAACTGCATCATAGAAGTTGTCAGGTGGGTCGATAAATATTCTGGCAGCTGGATGGGGGGCAGATAAGCTTTTGGAACCTTGAGTAGGCACTGGAGGCAGCTCAAGATTAGCATGTTAGCTGGAGCTTTCTGTTAAAGTGATCATCAGTGAAATAGTTAATAATGTTGCCCTTGATATTGTCATCCTTAGGTTTCTGAGTTAACCCATTAAGATGAATGGGCTTGTTTATACCTATCAGAGCTACTGTTAGGCTCTCTGCAGACATCAGGGTGTGTCTACATTGCAAAAAGGTGTTCTTAATTTAGGTCAGTGGTCCCCAAACTGTGGGGTGTGCCCCCCCTAGGGGGGCATGGAGGAATGTCTGGGGTGGGGACATGGTGGGGCCTGGGCCAGCCCCCACAGGGGTGGAGAGGGAGTGCTTCCCAGCCCCTGATCACAGCTGCCCCTGCTCTCAGCCACGGCCTAGCCCCCGTTCCCGGCCACAACTCACCCCTGGCCCCCACTCTCAGCCCCGCTCTCTGCTGCCAGCCCCTGGCTGTGGCTCCGCTCCTGGGCTGCAGCCCCTGGCCTGGCTGCAACTCCACACCCAGCCCGTGGAGGGAGAGGGGGTGCGGATGCATTCCATTACTGGTAAGCGGGGGCACGAGAGGAAAAGTTTGGGCACCGCTGATTTAGGGTTGCAAACCTGGGTTAGCTAACTCAGGTTAAAATAGCAGGGAAGACATGGCAACTCAGGTTTTAACTTGAGTTAGTAGCTGGAGCTAAAGCCTATAGGGGAGCCTGGGGTTGAACTCAAGCTGCTAACCCAAGTTAAAAGCCTTGTCTTCACTGCTGTTTGAACTTGTTGGGGACACCCCCTGCCCCTTTTTTTTTTTTCGTCAGTGTAAACACGCCAGAGAGACAATACCGCATCCTTTTACACTTGGGTCATGTAGCTAAACTTTAAAGATTTTTAATCTGTCTTGTGCTCCCGCAAGGCTAGTTTGAAACTGTTTCCTTATGGCCCTGATCCTGCAAAATCCTTACCATCTTCATTTCTGTTTGACTTGAATGGAAATTGATGATGCTCAGCACCTGACGAGATCAAGACCAACGTAAGGTATTGTATCCTGAGGCTGCTCTGTCAGGCTGTTGGAGGATGAATACTGCTGGGATGAACGTCTTTAGCCTTGTCTACGCTACAGAGTTTTGTTGGGAAAAGTCAGGTTTCATTGACAAAAGAGTGGAGGTATACACGCTACACCGCTCCTTCTGCCAATAAAACTCTCCTCGACGAGAGACTTAACCCTGAGGATGAAGTTGTGGACAAGGAGGTCAAGTTGGAGGATGATGTGGAGCGTATGGCAGGGTTGTCCCGTGGTGCGGTGAGTCAAGATGTCCTTTGCACTCTGCAGGGGTCTAGCCAGACCCAAAGTCCGTCTATGGCAAGCATCATGCAGGAGATGAGAGCCCTGGTAAGTGATCTTTCTGAATAGATGTTGCTCAGTTATATGAGGGTAGAGCTGTCCTTTGCTTTGTATATTGTAGAAGTGGGTGAAGGATAAAAATGTACCAGACTGTCTGTGTTTGCGTGTGCTTCACATTCCCCTGCGCAGCTAAGCAGTGCGGCAGAACACTGTTAATGTGCACCGAGATTTCATGGAATCCTCCAGAGAGATCTCTAGGAAACTTTCTGGGAGGTGCTCACCAATCCTCTGCCAAAGGTTCCTTGGCAAAGCTGCTTTGTTCCTTCCCCCGTTGTAGGAAACTTCCCTGTGGCAATTGGCAGGGACCAAAGCGTCACACTGGCACGCAACACAGGGACTCGGTCTGATGCCGCATGCATGCAGGAGAGATGCACCCATGCATCCTTGATTACCCTCAGGAATGAGATCGGCTTTAAACACCTTCGCCTGTGGAAAATGGTGGCAGAATTTACAATATTTTCCCTAGTCACCTGCAATGATCCCCTTAAAATACCATGAGATTCTTTGTCCCATCTTGAACCTCTTTCCCCTCTCCCACTCCCTGGGGCAAACTCATCATGTAGGGCATTTGCTGAGCTTGCCAAGGGAGAGTGAGACACTGATTTGTGTTTTTAAAAAAGATGCATTTTGCTATAATGATTTGATGTATGCACTAAGAATCATGCTTCTGTTTGTTTGTTTGTGCTTCTGCAGATGCGGCCTTCAGGGGAACCCCGTACACACCGGCGGGGCGCCTCCGCCAGATAAGGAAGTGACCAAGGAGGAGCGAGGAGGCCATGTTTCGAGAGGTGCTCCAATCCTCAGAGGCTGAAAAAAGAGAACGCAGGACGTGGAGAGAGACTTTTAAAAAGAAAATTATAAAATAGATAGGCAGGACAGAAGGGAGAGCCAGGAGCGGATGATAAAAGTCGTGGAGGAACAAACGGAGATGTTGATGTCCCTAATTCCGCTACAGGCTGAATTCATGTGTGGACAACACCCTCCCACCCCTGCAGCTGACACAGAACTGCTTTCCATACCCTCTTCAAACTCCTCCCACATTCATTGTAACTTCCCGGCCTATCTTGGTACCTTGTTCACTTCACCCCTTTGGACTTACACACTTCACCCCTTTGGACTTACACACAGCCATAAGAACCTACACTTCCCTTCGTTGTTCTCTCCCTTCCCACCAAGCCTATTATCTGTGTTGTTAATTTGTATTTAATAAAAACTTTCTGAAAGATAACCAATCTTTATTTGTCTCCTACACGTGGTGGTTGCTGCTGGAATTAATACACAGTGGCAATTTGATCATTTGCTGAATACAAACCATGGTCAGGAATCATCAAAATTTTCATGCAAGGCAGCAAGTTAACAAAGCAAGGCAGAGTGCTGTATAGAAAGACACATTACTGGAGCTCATTGTCAAAATGGTGCCTCAAAGCCTTCAGGATTCAAGTAGCCCCCGTTGTGCTCCTGTAATAGCCTGGTATCTGGCTGCTCAAAATCAGCTGCCAGGCGATCTGCTTCTGCGCTCCACAGTGGGAGAAACTTCTCACCCTTAGCCTCACAAATATTATGGAGCGCACAGCAGGCTGCTATGACCATGGGAATATTTTCCTCTTTTATGTCTAACCTGCTATAAAGGCAGTGTCAGTGAGCCTTTAATCTGCCAAAGGCACATTCTACGATCCTTCTGCACCTGCTTAGCCTATTGTTGAAGCACTCCTTGCTGCTGTTCAGGTTTCCTGTGGCCTTGCCTACACTACAAGACTATTTCGAATCTACTTAAGTCGAATTTGTGGATTCGACCGTATGAAGTCGAATTTGTGTATCCACAGTAAATGCACTAATTCGAATTTCTGAGTCCACAGTAACGGGGCTGGCGTCGACTTTGGAAGCGGTGCACTGTGGGAAGCTATCCCACAGTTCCCGCAGTCCCCGCTGCCCATTGGAATGCTGGGTAGAGCTCCCAATGCCTCCTGGGGGAAAAATGTGTCGAGGGTGCTTTTGGGTAACTGTTGTCATTGAACCGTCAATCACGCCCTCCCTCCCTGAAAGCTCCGGCGGGAAATCTGTTCGCGCCCTTCTCTTGTCGGTTACAGCGCGTACGCCACAGCACTGCGAGCATGGAGCCCGCTGCGATCATCGCTGCACTTATGGCCGTTGTCAACTCCTCGCACCTTATCGTCCACCTCTTCCACAGTCAGCTGCTGAGAAATCGGGCGAGGAGGCTCCGGCAGCGCGGTGAGGACAGGAATTCACAGAGTGGCGCAGACCTCTCACAAAGCAGGGTACGCCGTGCAGTGGAGATCATGGTGGCAATGGGTCAAGTTCATGGTGTGGAACGGCGATTCTGGGCCCAGGAAACAAGCACGGACTGGTGGGACCGCATAGTGCTGCAGGTCTGGCATGAATCACAGTGGCTGCGAAACTTCAGGATGCGTAAGGGCACTTTCCTTGAACTCTGTGACTTGCTGTCCCCTGCCCTGAAGCGCCAGGACACCCGGATGCGAGCAGCCCTGAGTGTGCAGAAGCGAGTGGCCATAGCCCTCTGGAAACTTGCAACGCCAGACAGCTACCAGTCAGTAGCGAACCACTTTGGCGTGGGCAAATCTACCGTGGGGGTTGCTGTGATTGAAGTAGCCCACGCAATCGTTGAGCAACTTCTCTCAAAGGTAGTGACTCTCGGAAACGTCCAGGACATCATAGATGGCTTCGCCGCGATGGGATTCCCAAACTGCGGTGGGGCTATAGATGGGACTCACATCCCTATCCTGGCACCAGCCCAACAGGCCAGCGAGTACATTAACCGAAAGGGCTACTTTTCAATGGTGCTGCAAGCACTGGTAGACCATAGGGGACGTTTTACCAACATCTTCGTTGGGTGGGCGGGCAAGGTTCATGACGCGCGTGTGTTCAGGAACTCTGGTCTCTTCAAACGCCTCCAGGCAGGTACTTTCTTCCCAGACCACAAAATAACGGTTGGGGATGTGCAGATGCCTACAGTGATCCTCGGGGACCCAGCCTACCCGCTAATGCCCTGGCTCATGAAGCCCTATACAGGCGCCTTGGACAGTGAGAAGGAACTCTTCAACTTCCAGCTGAGCAAGTGCAGAATGGTGGTGGAGTGTGCTTTCGGACGTCTCAAGGGGAGATGGCGGAGCTTACTGACTCGCTCGGACATCAGCGAAAAGAATATCCCCGTAGTTATTGCTGCTTGCTGTGTGCTACACAATCACTGAGAGCAAGGGCGAGACCTTTTTGTCCGGATGGGAGGTTGAGGCAAATTGCCTGGCTGCAGTTTACGCTCAGCCAGACACCCGTGCCGAGAGAATATCCCAGCGGGAAGCACTGTGTATCCGGGAGGCTTTGAAAGCAAGTTTCCTCGGAGAGCAGGGTAACCTATGACTCTCCACTTGCTTTCAAGAGAAACTGACCCTGGGCCTGTGTCTGTATGTGTCGATTTCGATCTGCGGTTACATACCCCGTTCTCCAAGTTTCCCCCACTTCCAAAGCACGTTTTAAAGCAAATTAATTGTAACACTCATTATTAATAAATCTTTGTTTTACTTTGCATTTCTGTTCAGGTGTTGAAACATGGACGCATACTGTGCTGGGCACGGTGTGCACTGATGTACAGACTGCTTGTTCCATAGAGGAATGACATCCTCCTGCTCCTACATAGGTCTCTGGGGTGGGGGACGGTTGCAAGTGGTTGTGCATGAAGGGGAGGGTTTGCGGGAAGGGGTGGGTTTGCAGGAAGGGGCGAGTGGTGTCTTCTTTGGATAGGGGTTTGGATGACGGCAGTGGGCTGCGGGTTTGGGCGTAGGAAGGGGTGAGGGGTGTGGGGGAAGGGTGAGTATCTGTCCGTGGATGAGGGCTCTTGTTGGGGCTCAGGGCAGCGGAGAGGCTCGTTGCTACGGTGGAAGTGCATGGTAAGGGCAGCGTGCCTTAACATTAAGGGGGTGGCAGGCGCTAGGACCCTGGACAAGCATACACATCACAGAATGACCCGGGGCAGCATACACCACACAGAGTGACCCTGGTGCCTACTGACTGCAGTGTGTGTGTGCCCTGCAGTTGATCATGGCCCCAAGTCTGTACCCTGGTAATGTAGGCTATACCGTGCAATTATAAATCCCCTCCCCCGCCCATACACAAAAAAATCCTCTGACACGAAAGACGTGACCGAAACAGTGAATAACAGCAAACAGCTTTTAATAATGTAATACACACTGGGGGGATGAAACTTGGATTTGGGACTGGGTGAGCCTGTAAGGGAAGCACTTCTACAAATTTATAGCGTGAGAGGTGTGTGGTACATTAGCGCTATGCAGTGGTGCAGTGACAGTTCTCACGGCCCCTACCGCCCCGCCGTCTTGTACTTTTGGGTGAGGGGGGGGCAGGACTTCTTGGCGGGGGAGGGCGGTTGCAGATACACTGCAGGGGGGCTCTGTCCTCCTGCCTGCGGTCCTGCATAACATCAACAAGGCGCCGGAGCGTGTCCGTTTGCTCCCTCATTAGCCCAAGCAGCGTTTGAGTCGCCTGCTGGTCTTCCTGCCGCCACCTGTCCTCCCGTTCGATGTGTGTGCGATGCTGTTGACATAGGGTCTCCCTCCACTGTCTCTGCTCTGCCGCCTCGGCTCTGGAGCAAGCCATCAGTTCCGCGAACATCTCGTCCCTAGTCTTTTTCTTTCGCCACCTAATCTGCGCCAGCCTCTGCGAGGGGGATGCCGGGGCAGTCCGGGAAAGAGCCGAAGCTGTGTGATGGGAAAAGTAACTGATTTCCTTGAACAGATACATGTTTGCGAACAGTGAACACAGTCTAGTCAGTTTCTCTGAACAAGACCATACAGGGCAACAAGTCTCACGAGATCTCAGGACAAGTTCGAGATTTCGGAATACGCTCTCATTGGCTGCAGCATTGCACAGGAGAGCGGACAAGTGGGGAGAGACAGCTGAATCCGTCTAGCAGACAGTCCTGGTAAGCCTTACAGTACATTCTGCTTATCAGTAAATGGATAGCTGTGCCCTCCCGCTAAAGGCAATCTGGAAATCATATACTCTGACCCTTTTCCAGCCACTCCCGCCAGTGCACGGGAAAGATCAATGTATGCTTTTCCTATGTGGCCTACAACACGTGGCTATTAAGCGAGGGTCATTGTTATGCAAAGTAAAAGTCAACCATTCACAACAGTAACAATACACTAATTGCCCTAATTAGATGCAGCATTTCATGAACGAGATCACCCTGATGCGGGTCCCTCGGAGTCACAAAGAGCGGATGCTAAGGGAAGCCCTGCAGAGACCAGGACCATATGCGGCCATGCTTGTGGAGGCGATGATTCCCATCTACATAAGGATGTCCTGGCGCGGAAGAGTGTGCTTCCACGGAGCACCCAACAAGGCACCTCTCCCCAGGAACCTCCTGCGGAGGCTTTTCGAGGACCTAAATGAGACCTTTCTTGAATTGTCCCTGGAGGATTATTGTTCAATCCCTATATGTGTGGACCTACTTTTCATATAGTTTTTCATTGAAAATTTTATATATAGTATTTCTATTTTTTTATACCTGTTTTATAAAAAATAAATGTTTACATGTTTATATCACTTACTGCCTGATCCTTCCCCTGATTCAGAGTCCGGGTTAACGGCCGGGGAGGGTTGGTAGGGGATCTCTGTGAGGGTGATGAAGAGATCCTGGCTGTCAGGGAAAGCGGTATTGTGTTCGCTGTCGCCTGCGCCGTCCTCCACAGACCGTTCCTCATCTTCCACATCGGCGAACATCGAGGAGGAACTGTCCAGGTTCACTATGCCATCCACTGAGTCCACGGTCACTGGTGGGGCAGTGGTGGCAGACCCACCTAGAATGGCATGCAGTGCCTGGTAGAAGCGGCATGTCTGCGGCAGGGCTCCGGAGCGTCCGTTTGCCGCTCTGACTTTTTGGTAGCCTTGTCTCAGGTCCTTGATTTTCACGCGGCACTGCATTGCATCCCGGCTGTATCCTTTCTCTATCATTGCTTTGGAGACCTTCTCGAAGGTCTTTGCATTCCGCTTGCTGGAGCGCAGCTCCGACAACACAGACTCCTCGCCCCACACACCGATCAGATCCAGGACTTCCCGGTCTGTCCATGCTGGGGACCTCTTTCTATTCTTGGATTGGCCGGACTCCTCTGCTGGAGAGCTCTGCATCGTTGCAGGTGCTGCGGAGCTCGCCCCGATGTCCAGCCAGGACGTCAGATTCAAAGTGCCCAGACAGGAAAATGAATTCAAATTTTCCCGGGTCATTTCCTGTGTGGCTGGTCAGAGAATCCAAGCTCCGACTGCTGTCCAGAGCGTCAACAGAGTGGTGCACTGTGGGATAGCTCCCGGAGCTACTAAGTTCGATTTGCATCCACACCTAGCCTAATTCGAGCTAGCCATGTCGAATTTAGCGTTACTCCACCTGTCGGGGTGGAGTACCAAATTCGAACTAAAGAGCCCTCTAGTTCGAATTAAATGGCTTCCTGGTGTGGACGGTTGAGCGGTTAGTTCGAATTAACGCTGCTAAATTTGAATTAAAGTCCTAGTGTAGACCATGCCTTAGTAAGGCTTCATGAGCCATGGGAGTAAGGGATATGCTGGGTCTCCCAGGATCACTGTGAGCATAGCTATCCACAGTGCACTGCTCTCTCTGTCAGTGCAAGAGCACCAACTGTGGATGCTCTCTGGTAAATAGAAGCAGCATTGTGTGAGAATGCACAAGCGATGTAATTATACCGTTTTTGATTGTTGGCGTAACTTGCGTTGACAAAACTCTGTAGTGTAGACAAGGCCTCTGTGTGGTTCATTGGTTTGGAGACTTATAATTTCATATGATCCCTTTTTAAAGGCAGGAAGGAAAACTTTGAGAGAGGGATCGTGGATAGATGGGAGACAATATGAAAGATAAAGGCATTGAAAGGATATGTATCTGAGGCTGGAAGGCCATAAACAAGTGTAAAAAGTATATGAGAACTGATGTTTCAGGGAAGTGCCAATCACTGAGCTCTAGTTTAAAAGTATCTATGTTTAGGTCTGGGAAAATATGTATTTATTGTATGATTTGATTAATAATAAAGGTTCTTATTACAAAACTTATCTAGAGGGACATATGAGAGTTTGGATGCACACACTGTAGGCTAATATACAGACAATATTGATACAACTTGTAGTAGTTTGTGAGAAAGAAACCCATCCTATTTAGAATAACATAATTCAACACCCAATCAACTAAAACCCAACATGGCATTTTCTGCACTCAGACCATTTTATCATCCTCTTCAGAGAAGTTACCCCGATGTAACAAAATGGTGAGAGTACTCCACAGGAACGGTTCAAAACACAATGGCTCTGATTCAGGAAAGTAAGCTGATTCCCTATTTAGACAGGGCACTGAAAGTTAAACATGTTCTTAAGTGCGTTTCCAAATTGGGGCCAAAAATAGTATGCCGTTGTTTTTGACTTTTAGGATAGAACACGGTAGCATTTTTATTCTAGGGCAAATATTAGTACAATCCTATCATGTCAATAGTTCCCTTTACCCCTTGAAGACTATGTAATAGGATAAGAAGTATGCACATACAAGCTGAGCTGTTAAGGGGCTGTTGCTCATTTGTAAGGTTTGATTGCATCTAGAAATCAACATTTAGCTCAGAAGTGCTTTGGTTTGATAAGGTTAACTTATTTCCTGGGAGTGATCAAGTGTTAAATAAGCACTGTGACTATGAATGGAGTTCAGGTAATGGCACACCCATAAATAGATTTTCAGATTCACGGAGGAATGAATGGTGAATTCTTTCTGAAGTTTCTTTGAGCACAGAGGACCAAAACCTTTTAGTCTCCAGCACCAGCGACCTAGCAATTAAATAAATATCCTCTGAGAACATCTAAGATAAGCTGGCAAAATGTAAACATTTGGATTTGTGTAATACTGTTTAATGAATGGAGTATCTGCTCACAGTTCCCTACTGCATCTAAGCTGTGCTTGGTTGTAGTGAAGAGTGGTGGCCAGAGGGATCTGGTTGTGACTCCCTGATTCAGGGCTTCCTCGTCTTCTCATAAATTAGAGCAGAAAGGCATCTTGTTCTAATGCTGCTGGCATTGCTGGTGTAAGGTCCCTTATGCCAGTGGAGAACTGGGTATAACAGTAGAATCCACGTCTGCCACACCCCCAACATTTTTCTTCAGCAAGCCCATCCCTACCTGCTCCCTCTTCTGTTTTTTTATGTCAGCATGAGACGGCAACTGGTGTATGAAGGTGCTATGCAACTCTGGCATCTCTATGCCAGCAGAGATTCCCTCTGCACATGGGGAATTCTCCACTTATTCAGCAAAAAGTGACCTTGAACTGGAGAATCTGGCCCTTTGAGTCTATCACAAGAAGATTTTCTGTATGTGCTAGCCCAAGGACATTTTCAAAGCTCTTTGCATGGAAACTAATTCTAAGACATTTTATTTCTAGAGGATTTCAACTTCAGAGTTGATTCCCAGACAAACTTCATTAAAAGGATACTGTCAGTTTAGAAACTGTGGAAGTTCTTTTATGACCATAGTTACTAGTAGCACCAAGATTACTGTAATTGAAGAATTAGACTAAAAGAGTGGTGCCTCTCTGTCTTTGTTTCCAGTTTGTTTACTTCGTGCACTGGATGACAGTTTGAGTACACAGTTTGTTTCCCTTTTTCATCTGTACGGTCAATCAGTCAGTTTATCTCCACTGGAGTTTATGTAGCTCATTCACACAGCAACAGAGGAGAGAGAAACTTTTTAACAACAAACAAAAATAAAGGTAAGGCCACAAAACTGATAAAGGAACTGAGAGAACTTTCAAACTACTTCTAACTCCTTTTTTTAAATTGACTATGAACTCAACCTGAGATCTGAAAATTGACATAATCACCAATAATATACTGTACTTTGAACTTGACTGACACTTTTGTTGATGGTGCATGAAGCAGAATACAATCCGGGATGCTGTTCTCTAGCAATATTGGCTCTGCATTACTAATAGGAGTGAAAATTTATTTTTAAGACATTTCAAAACAATGACTCAGAGCAGATATAGTATGAACTTTTTACATAGCCCTTGTTTCTTGCTACAAACATAACTGAATGCACAAACACCTTTCATAGTTTGGAAAAAAGTGGGGGAAAGGAGGGTGTTTGTAATTGACAAGAATGATTGGAATTTATTGTAGACATAGCCAGTGCCGAGCTGCCAAAATATTAACAACCGGTTCCCTATAAATAGTTCTGATTTAAGGGGGGGAGTGGGGGAGGGGCCGGGGCAGGGGGAGACATACTCGTAGGGCCGGGGGCCCCTGCAGGGCCTGGGGCAAATTGCTCCACTTGCCCCCCCGGCAGCCCTAGAGCTTGCAGCCCCCTCCCCCTTTACCTTTCCCGCAGCTCAAAGCAGCAGGACAACTCCGGAGCTCAGCTGAGCTGCCCAGCTGATGCCAGCGGCTGGCCACGCTGCAGCTGGGGAAGGGCCGGGGGAGCCTCAGCCTCCCCAGCTGGGAATCCTGGGAGCAACAGGATGGTCCGGCCCACGGACCGGAGTTCTTTGCCCATCCCCTGGCCCTTTAACAACCGGTTCTCCACGGAGGTCTAATTTTAGCAACCGGTTCTTGGGAACCTGTGGGAACCAGCTCCAGCTCACCACTGGACATAGCCAAGATTCTAAAATTTTTCAGTCCAGTGTGAAACACCTCAAAGGGCACTGTTTTTTATGAAGTGCTGAGCATTGCTCTCAAGAAAACAGGCCCTTTTAAGGTGTCTCAGGTTGAGGTAAAATCACTAGCTGCTTTTTAAAATCTTGGCTTGCATCCTTAAACGTCACCTCTCTTTCCTTTAATATTTCCATGCTGTACTTCCGAAGGAGAATGTTTCAAGTACTTATGCATCTTTCTATCAGATCTCAGTCTCAGGGCATAGGTGCTGACTCCGTGGGAGCTCAGGGGCTGGAGTGGGGGCAGGAAGAGGCGAGGTGGGAGCTGGGGGAAGGGGTGGAATGGGGGTGGGGCCTGGGGTGGAGCAGGAGTCAAGCACCCCCCAGGAAATCACCAAGTCATCACCTCTGTCTCAGTGGTTTAGCAGTATCTGTGTCCTGCTGTTGCTGCACAATAGTAGTGTACATTTCTGTGTTTGCATCATCAAAGTGATTAAATAGCACCTATGGAAGGGTCTAATCCTTGATTTTGGTTAATTATGATTTTGTCCCTTGTTTCTCAGAAAACATTTATTCTTCTTTGAGTGATGGTCCCTATTGTATTCCAGCGAGGGTTATGCATGCATGCTATATGCTCAGAGTCAGAGAATTTGAAAGTGGTATCTGTTGCTCCTTGCCTGAGCCCTGGCTCGTCTTGTGCTTTTGTCAGAGAAAGGGCGGGGCAGGCAGACTGCATCCGCAGTTCCTTCTCACTGCCGGGTGGTCTGGGTCAGAACTTTCAGTCTCCTCGTCACTGACACACTTTGAAATAAGACAGTGTACATAGTTTGCCAGTTTTTAGGCTAGTTTTACCAGTTTATTTTACTTTTATTGTAGTTTTAGTACTTGGTCTAGACAGATTTGGGTTTTTTGTTTTGTTTGTTTTCTTTGCCAATCCCTCCCTTCTCCCCTGTACTGGCATGCGGGTATTGGACTATGCCCCAGACTCCGGGCTTCAAACTCTGTGCCTCTTGCCTGTGTTCCTTCTTGGTCAGCGACGAACACCAACACTGTCTGTTCTGCTTGGGAGAAGCTCCCATGTGTCCAGGTGCAGTATTTGCCTATCCTTCCCTTCTACCTCTGGAAGCGCCTCATGGAGCTTGCCTCGAGACCTCACTTGGACCCAGGCCAGGGAACCCCCACATACATTGGACTGAATCAGTGAGGAGCGTGTCTCCTGCTACCATGTCCAAATCCGGTGCTGTCGGAACCACCCTCACAGACCCCATAGCGGGGCCTAGTCATGAGGTAAGGAAGCATACCCATAAGAATGGGACTAAGTCTGCCTCAAAATCGAAGAAAGTGAACACTCCTTCCGTGAGTTCGAGATGTGGTGACAGATCACGTGCTCAGTCCCAGAGACATGAGAAGAAGTCACACAAGCAATGGAATCTGGTGGTTCTGAGCACTGCTCCATTGGTATTATTATCACTGGCATCCCAAAATATGTGGGATCGTCCTGTTCCAGGAAAGTCCACGGCGCCAGCACTGATACCCAGGAGGAGAAGGTGCCTCTTACAGCGGGGCGATCTGGAGCCAGAGCCGCGTCCCAGGATGTGTTTGCCATGCCAAACCTGGAGTCACCCATCTATCAGGCCTCTCCACTTCTAGAGAGAGAATTTCTCTGCCACAGGATATGCCTGAGGTATGAGATCCCTCACCATCCACTCTGATAATTTATGCCCTTCCACAGTCTCTAAAGGTACTGCCTTTGGAACATGAGTCAATCTTTTCCTTCTCTGATGAATCAGAACCGGGAGAAGAACTGACCATGTCTGATCACCACTATGCACCTTCACGGAGACTGCCACGTCCATGGCAGCATCTACCACCTCAACCATCTCTGAGCCATTGGTACCCCATGCTGTGGGGACACCACAACCTCCCTGGGATCCAGCCTATTGGCCATACTGAGGAATCTTGTCCCTGTACCTCCCCCTTCTTGGAACCAGCCCAGTCCACAAGGAAATCTTCACCTGCCTCCCCATAAGGGATCCTATAGTAGAGGAAGAAACCCTTAGTCTGGTCCTGACAGTGCCTCCACAACCAGCTAGATTTCCCTCCTTATCTTTGGATGAAGTGATAGAACAGGGTTCTACTCGCTTATTTACTGATACCCAAGAAAACAGGCACATGGAGACCAATCCTCGATCTTCGGCACCTTAATCGCTTCTTTCACAAGCTCAAGTTTCATACGGTCATGCCGGCAGTGATTATCCTGTCGACAGAGAAAGGCATGTGGTTTATGGCTCTCAATATGAAGGATGCTTATTTTCACATGGATATCCATGGAACCCACTGACATTTCCTCAGATTCACAATGGGCGCCAGCTATTTCCAGTACAGAGTGCTCTGTGCTCATCTTTGGCATAGCCGCTGCTCCCCAGGTCTTCACCAAGGTGTTTTCCATCGTAGCAGCTTATGTCAGATATTATGGTGTCCTCGTGTTTTCTTGTCTCAACAATTTGCCTCTAACTATGCTGTCCAGGCAAGAAGCCCATGCATCAACCTCCATGTTGCTCAACCTTATTTTGTCACTCAGAGTCAACGTTGAAATCTATCCTAGACCCCCCATAGTCTCTGGACTTCATAAGGGCTACCATCAGTTTGGACATGGCATGAACCTATTTAGCAACAGACCGGTTTTAGGCATTATATTTTTGGCATAATTCATTTATCATTTGTGACAACCTTTAATCTTTAAACCAATCAGCCAGCTGCACAACACAGTTGGGTGGATCTTTCTGGTAGAGGATTTACAGAATAAATAGGTTTTCAGTGCCACTTTTTTTTGGTTAAGAATGGTCTCCATAGATCCGTATATTACTATCAGATCTTGAAAGTGGTCCCATTAGATTCTATTCCCTTCTGCTGCACCTATTACTATTATTGTTTTAAATAAACCAGTCTCCACGAGGTAGGGGGAAACAGAGATAAAAAGGTGTAATTTATTTACAAAGTCTAACACTACTGCTATAAACAAATATACAAAATAGAATACAAAATAGAAATTGAACCAAGCTTCAAATCATGTCAGAAAATAATAAAAGAGATAACACGTAAGGACAGACAGGGAAAGCAAACTAAAGTAAACATTTCCCTAACTAAAATTATGAACAAGGTTTTTCTGACTCACTGCTCTCAGTGGTGAGAACTGGAGATGCCTATGTAACCTCAGCAGTCAAACCCCAGTCTGACCTGCTGTTTGCTCCTCAGGAGGACTTGCTGAGCCTGTAAGCAAAATATTCAACCTTTATTCTACTCACTGGATGAGTTTGGACAAAGCCTCTACACAGCCCTTCCTTAACCAACACAGGGAACTCCTAACATATGCATCCTGTCCTTCCAAATGAAATCAACAGGGGACTCATGCGCCAGAGGGCAGAATTTAGCCCTTAATGGTCAAGTATTAAAAGTTTTTTTTTGTTTCAGGTAATGCTGTCCTGTCAACTTTTTTAATGCTTGGATATTTACTGTCTCAGCAGACATTCCCCCCCTCCCCCCGCACACTTCAAATACATGTGCTTATATAACAATTTATGTCCAATGATTTAGAAATGTAAATGAGAAAAGCCTCACAACACCTCTGTGAGGTATTATCCCCTTTCAGTAGAGAGGTATATGCCGGTTAGGTAACTTAAGGTTACACCAGAAGTCTGTAACAGAGCTGGAAAATTAACCCAGATTTTTTGACTCCTAGTTCTGCACTGTAATTGTGGGGTCATCCTTCCTTCCCTACTTGCCAAAGTGCACAGGACAGGAAATTAATGGAACAGATAGTTACATAGCTGTGGCTTGTTAATCATATTGGTGTGCAGACTGAATATTTTTATGTTAAATGCTTTCCTTATATCATTGATTCTTGTCCTTTGTTTGACATCCCTTGGTACCTGATGTCTAATTTAGGGTCTGGTCTTGCAAACAGTTGGGCACATGAGTAACCTGAGTGTTTGCAGGCCCCCTCTTAGGTCCCTTGTCCAAAGAGATTAGTCTATCTTTCTAATTGTCCCTTAGGCCCCATGCATTGTTATGGTGCTGTAGAATAATAATAATTTCTATAGTAAGAATCTCATTTCAGGGAAGTACAAGACTAACCATGCCAGCCTTTTTGTACCACTTGCTACCTTATGTGCTCCTGCTTCCACAGCAAGCACCCATCTCAAACAGTGTGAAGTGATCTGACTTCTTTTTTTCCTATCGCCCCTGCCAGTTACCTTATTGTTGAAGAGACCAATTTGAAGTCCTGTTCTGCTGGATAAAGAAAACCTGTTCAGTTATACAGTAGTCAGACGTAACAATAGCTCTTAGAGGGGGTTTGCTATTACTTTTTCTCATCCTTGATCCTGCAAAGATAGTGTGTTTATTAAAATAAAAAAGAGAGAGAGAGAGAGAGAGAAGTGGAAGAAAAAAGGAAAAGAAAGAAAATGAAAAAAGAGAGGGGAAAAAATTAGTGGGATGAGCAACAACAGCTAAAATGCATTTATGTCTAAACTAGTGAGGCAATCGACTCCCTTGCTGCATGAAACTGTTAGATGAGGTGATATGTTTGCATGAGTGTGTGGAGAAGAACCTGAAATCATAACAATAATATTAATTGAATTTAAGTGTTGTCATCTTCATTTAAATATAAAAATGTAGTGTTCTCCCTCCCTCATCCACTCAGCAGACAAAACAAATTAATGCCAGTAGAGGCATTCATTTAACCTTTTAAGCATTTAACCTTTGGCCTCATTTAAGGGATTCCTAAAAGTGAAGTGTTGTTGTACTGTTGAAATCAAGTGACCTACAGCTCAAGGACCGTAGCAGTCTCTTGTGTTTAGCCAAAATGTGAGTTAGTCCGTTGTTAAAATTACAGATGACCAACAGTGGTTCCATATATATCTTATTTAACTGTTATTGAAGTTAAGGCCTTGCCATATTTTTTAGCAGATTTAGTAAGTTTTATTCTCTTATCCGTTAGAAAAGTGATTTTTTAAAATTTCCATAAAGAAATAAAAACATTCTGCTTATCCTTTTTGAATAAGACATGCAATATAAAGTTACCTTAATTGACATGTTGGGGGAAAAATATCTTCTCCCAATGTACATGTAATTTTATTGTTGAAACATACCTGTTGTAAGAGCTGAAGCAATATTTAGCCTCATTATGTCCAGAATTTTCCTTTTGCATTTTAGTACTTGTCACAAAAATGAAACAAGATGGTGCTCTCAGAGATACAAAATGGTGGGTGAACCTTTTACTAGAGCAAATGTTTGGCCCAATCCTACTTGTGTCAAAATAAATGGGAGTTTTATTGATTTTCACATTTTATACTTTGTTTTCCATCATTCCAAATATAATATTTTGTGAAATGTGCTTTTGTGTCCATGTAGGTTTGTTTAAAAGACTACAGCTAATTTTAAAGGATCATCAGCATCAACTGAAGTGGCCAATCTTGTTGAAGTAATAAAATTATACAACAGCACAGTAGTTGTAGACGTCTGTGGAATGTACATTTGTTGTGCGATCTGCACATAAGATTACAGTGCATCAAAATATTTTTTATATTACCCATTTAGTTATCTTGTCTATTCCCAATTTCTTTTTAAAACCACCCACATCAACTTGCTAGAACTGCATCAAAGATATTAGAGCCCGCTGGGAAAAAAACGAGGCTTCCAGGTAATAAAAATTGAATCTAAGGGCCATAAACCTAGGTCTAAGGTCTGGGCATATAACCACCAGTGTGGTCAATGGGAGCTAGGTAATGTGAGTTTAGAGTGGTACATGGACTTCAGCTGCAGGATCCTGTAGAAGTCCATTTTTTAGATGAAGTCAAGTGTGGATAAGGTGTGGGGGTAGTCGTGTTGAGTGTACAGTAAAATGGTGTATGTCAGAGGATAAAGGTCCAATATCCAAACTATATTTATGAGGGAGAAATAAGGACACTGTTGTATATGTTTATTAAGGGGTATGTTAACAATCTCTGCACCTCTGACTTTCAAATGCACACAATTTGACAATAGTAAAACTGCTATTGTCTGAAGTGGGAGTAGAATTGGGCTTCTAGTTGGCAGCTGGTCTCTTGGCTGTTTCTAAGGGGCACAAGGTTGGCTAAACAAAATTTGAACGGCTCAAGAAAAAATGTTGTGTTTACTTCTTTCCCAAGTGCTAGATAAGTGTTTGATTCTGCAAGGTACTGAGCATCTTACCCCCATTGTCTTCACATGATCAGGCCTTAAGTTACAATATAAACATTCAAAGAAAAAGTGCCTATGTGACTTCAATATTACAAAATGTGTCTGTACCTAACATATAGTGTTTTGGATACCAAACTTTTTAAAACATCATACATGTTGTAGTTCTTCATATTGTTTAATTACATCAGTCAATATTGTTTTCATTGAACGTATCTTTGGTGTGATATGTTAGTGACATTTTCAAAACAATCTCTTTGCAGCCACAATTTTGCAGTTTTTGTGTGCACCAACTCCCTAAATCTGCACATCCACAATACATTGTGGTAGTTAAACCTCACTCACATTTGCATGTGTAAATTTGGTTAATTGTACATGGGGGAAAAATATTCAGGCACAAATTTAGTAGCCAAGTTGAAAATGTTTGGACAGAAACTTTACTAAATTATCACCCTAAAATTATTTTATGGAAAATAATCTTTTCTTCACTGGGGCAGAAATCTGTTATAACACTTTAATAGTATATGGGACTTTAATTATCTCGTGCTTCCCATTTTGTGTAGAAATCACAAACTGTATTTTGTTCTCTTTCAGTCGAAGAGGGTGAATCTTCAGATTTTGCTTTGAACTGGGACTCATCAGTGACTCAATCAGGTAAATGTTCTAGGTTTTTCTGATTGCAAAGGCTGCCAGAAAGCAGCCAGGCATTTTACAGAAACTGTATTTTGTGTCACATTCCTGTCTCAAATCCAAGACTACCCACTGCAACACAATTTTTATATCAGTTCCATATGGTCAATAAAATCTATTACATACAGAGACTAATATACTCTTATCCTCAAGAGAGCCATTCTTTCTTCTTGTGGGCACATAGAAATGGGTTGTGATTTCTCCAGTATAACTGCTTTGAAGTTTTCTGCAATGGCACTGTTGCACATTCACTCCAATCTAATTACATAAAAACTACTCTAATAGGAATTTTAAACTTCAGTCTCAATTGGAACGTGTGTGTTGCTCTTCTTGGAAGAAATTACAAAGCATTCTTAGACCAGGTGAACATAAGTTTGGAAAGATCTAATATATTTACCAGTGTCTATGTAAACCTGATATGTGTCCAGAACCTGTTAACCTATATTACATTGAACATTTGAATAAAAAGGGGATCAGAAAGTAAAGTAGATTAAGCAAGTTAGGATGTCAGATTAGTCTAGGTGTATGGTTGGTGGCAAGTTATTTACTCAGTCTGATGTATGTAATGCTATTTTGATTTGAAGTACATATTTTGCCTGTGTAATATGTATGGAATTCTCAGAATACAAATTTGTATATAATTTATTTTGATTTTAAGGTGATAAAATGGTTAACATTAACTCTACTTCAATACTGTCTTAATATAGAAACATATTATGGTATTATAGCAGTGGTAGACCACGAGAATTCACAATCTAAATAGATGCTGAACAGTAATATGAATGGTAATAAATCCCCATTCAGTGTGGATATTATAAGAATCACTGGGAAACAAGTTCACAAGGGATTTTTCTCACCATAGTCAGTATTTGGCTGGTCTTTAAGACAAATTTGTCTTTGCCACGGTACTTGTGGCATTCCATTTTGTACAAAACATAGTGTATGTTGTTCTGGGTACAGCATCTTCTCCACTATGGCTGCTTTGAACGATTTGTATTTTCACTGTTCTTTGATAGCAAATATTCTTGCTGCTGAAAACCCCTGACTGTGATGCAGAAGGCCCCTTTGTGCCTGGAGCTAACAGTGCATGAAAAGAGCACTCTCAGTCTTTCTTGCTTGACCTTAGTCTCAAACAGCAGTGGAGTGGAGTAACCAATGTTATCTATCAAAAATCCTGAATTATATTAAATATAACACAAGGCTGAGGCACAAAAAATATATCTATATACGTCACTAGGATGGAGTGCATTTGGGTTTTCTGGATGAGGTTAGTGAATATATTGGAGGTATTAGAAGAGCTTGTGAAAGAGTTTTCACAAATTAGCTGCTTCTGCTCCCATTTTCTCACAGAGCTGAGATAATGAGCAACAGGGTATCCTGTTACTAGTTGAAAATACGAGTAATTCTAACTCTAGACCCTTGGAATGATATATTACTATTGTGTGTGTGATCTACTTTACATCTAATTTAAGGAAATGCATGTTGACACACTTCGTAGAGGTGAATTTTAATCTTCTGAACCTTTATATTGGATAGGGTACAAAACATGAGGCTGCAGACTGGAATAAGGCTGAAGAGCTATACAGAAAAAAACATTAAGAAGCCATAATATATAGTGGTGTAATACTGTGGAGTTACTCACTGTTGTGTGGTGTGCCTCCAAAGCTATATTCAGTAACTGAAACCAGTCCCTTAGTCCCAGTGTGCAAGACTTTCATTATGTTCTTTTATGATCTTCCTGTTTGCATTAACTCTAGTAGTGTGATGTAGAACTTCAATAAAGGGGGAAAAACATGCTTCAGCTTCTCATTTCATGCCCCTACTTTCTCTAGCCCAAATCAACAATATACCTTTTCCCCTTGAAAACACCAAAAACTGGACTTGTTAAGGGTGAACCATTTGCTAGATGTTTTAAATTAACATATTCCTCACTCTTCTTCTCAAGTGTTTTGCACATCTCCGTGTGGATGCAAACAGATCCACTGTGACTTCTGTGGAATTATCTTCTGGCTTGTGTGCACAAACTCTGTCTTTCTCTGAGCTAATGAAGCTTCTTAGGCCAGGTCTGTAGTAGTAACTTTAGCTACTACAGCAATGTTGGTTAGATGTGTGACCTTTTTTACAGAATTTCTGTACCAGCAAAAGTTCAATTAGACCATTACACTGGCCTAAAAACGCCTTTGCTGATATAGCTTACTTTGCTCTCCGAACCAGTATAAGCTAAAACAGCACTTTTTTGCTGGTATAAGCTGTGTCTGCACTAGGAGGGTATACTTGTACTGACGCGTTTTTAGTGCAGACCTGGCCTTATTTAGTTGCATAGCAGGACACTTACATTGCAAGCCTTAAACTAAGTTCTGTTTCTAATGATGGCTTCCCCATACAACAATAAAGTATGTTGTTGCCTAAGCAGAAACAACCCAGCCTCTCTTGGTTAGATTTGCATAGAAAATGGATTTTTAAAAAATAAATCTTAATTTGTAAAAAAAAAATAAAAAAAAATATGGTTAATGTTATTGAAATACTAGGGTTGAAGAGGCATTTTCAAAGCAGTAACTAGTCAACTAGAATTTTTTCGGTTCTTCCAAAAAATTAATTTTCAAACATATTTTATTGTAGAGTATAATCAGTTATCTGAACCGCAGTTAACAAAATCTCTCTGTCATGCCAATGCTGAATATGTCCCCTGAGGTTTGACTGAAGCTCTAGTTGTACACAGTATTTAAACTGTGCTGAAGCAGACTCCTTGTTCAGCTGAGAGCTGCAGAGTTTACAAGCTCCAGTCCTGTGGCATTATCATCTCTGCAAGGCAGGAAATGCAGAGCCAGTGAACTTTCCACAACTGTAAGAGCTAGCTGAGTAGGTTTGAAAGCATGTGATTGTTGACTTCAGTGTTTGCTGGACTGGCTCTCCTGATTATTGTATTTTGTAAATTAGAAGTATTTTGGAAGGATGGAAATAGAACTCTTGTTGAGGTGTTGTAGCTTTCAAAGTACCACAAATGCTAGAACTTTGTTAATGTGGCTACTTCAGTTTTTCAAAAAATACCACTTCACTGTCAAAGTTTCAATGAGGTTCTGAACAATGGAGGATGCTTACAAATAATTGATTTGCAGGCGATATTTAATGCAACATGTGGAGATTTATCAATGTGCATGTTGTCAATGGAATTCATGTGGCCATGTTTTTATGAATCACATTGATTATTTACTGCAAGGATTTTGTCTTTTTAGTTCAGTTGGTTGTCTTTTCTTTATGTAAAATTTTAACCTCTACCTAGACTGGTGATTAAAAGCTCTTCTCCCAGTTATCTGTCCAGTTGAAAGGTTTTACAGAAGTCCAAGCCTTCTTATTATTGGGGAGTCAGTTCAGCTTCTTTAAACGTGATTTGAACTAGTTTTGTAAATGACAGTTTTCTATCATAATTTAAACTGTATGTATTAATTTGGAGAATCAATAGAACACATTATAAGTAAGCTAAGAAGAGTTATTTTTATATTTTTATGATTTCAGTGTATAATATCAGTGTTTATTTTTAGGCACTTTTAAGATTTTTTTAATTTATTTATTTATTTTCAATTATGCAAAATCATGGACTTCAAACATTTTTTTCCCAATTTTTATGGATTAAAATTTTCACAGTTGTGAGAAATTATTGGGGGTGTTGACAATTATTTAATGATCGTAGACACTGAGATTCAAAAAGTTAAAGCTTTACAACCGTTAAAACACAAATTGTTAAGATCACGTCTTAAAATATACAAAATAAAACATCCTTAAATCAAACTCTAATAAATTCTTAAACCACATTTTTCTTTCTTCATCTCTCTGTACATTTCAGTTATTATAGATGGAAGTATTCTTCGTCAGTTTGTGTGTGTACTGTGAAATCGATGTTTACTGTTATTTACTGATAAAAATCTAATCCTTCCTAGCCTAATTATGAGAGAGAGGTTGCTCTGATGATATGAAAAAATAATCTCTTGGTATTAGTCTGTGATCTAGCAAAGGGTATATGTACGTTTCCCGGTTCTTCAATTTTGTATACTTGCTTTTGAACTTAAATTTTAAGAACAAGAATCTTTTTTTCTTTTTTTCTTTCTGAATCTTAGGGACTTAGTTAGCAGATCAGTAATGTTTTGTTGTTTAACAGACAGTTATGTGTTATGTCCCAGAGGACAAGAGAGGTAGAATGCTCATTCACTCTGCTTCTCTCTGTTAACAGTGACTGCCACACTTGCAAGCTTGCACTGCTGCCCCCACATCTAACACAGAAAGCATCTCAGATATAGGGTAGGTTGGGCAGGGTTTCCAGTGGGAGGACAGAGAAGCATCAAGAGCTCTGGTTTGCCAAAGAGTTTTCTGTTTCTTCTAAGCGAAGAGGAAAATAAGATTTAATATTTGTCTGGATAGCCCATTGCTTTGCAGTCCTGTATTACTATTGTAATACATCACTGGAGCATTATCTAGAGGAGCAACAAGGGACAGTTTAAAGAAGTAAAAAATCTTACCAAATATATAGAGAATCTAAGGCATTTTTAAAGAGGTATAAAAAGCATTTTTATATGGGGTTTGCTTGGGAATTTCTCATTAGCTAGACTGAGGAGGCCTTGAGGGAGCCAAGCTTAATTGTCTGGGGCAACGAGAGTAAGATTCTGTGTTCTTCCCAGGAACTCAGTGAACTAGAAGGCTTGCACTTTTTGTCAGTTCCTTAGATACATGTAACTCCAGACTGCCTTTTTGCTACTTAAACACAAAAGTAGGGTTCAATAACCTTTGGGTTGTGACACAAACTGAGAAGTTGGGGAAACACAAAATGATGTTCCAGTAGCACAAATAAGGGATGGGATGTGAGCTGAACTATTACACTTGGAAATTGGTGGTGTGTGTAGGGGGTCATTATAATACAGTGTTCATTGGATACGTTTACAGAAGTGTCATTTCAGAATTTGTTTGCTTTAGGACAGTGTGCCATCAGTGCCAATAAAAAAGTCAAAATGTTAAAAATACTGTGTCATAAACCAGTCATGCTGGAATAAACCCCTTGAAATGAAATAGTGTGACTGGCAGGGATGGCGCTAGGCAGTTATTACATTAATTTCTAAATAGGGTGACCAGACAGCAAATGTGAAAAATCAGGACAGGAGGTGAGGGGTAATAGGCGCCTCTATAAGAAAAAGACCCCAAAATTGGGACTGTCCCTATAAAATCGGGACATCTGGTCACCCTATTTCTAAAGCACTCATTGCTGTATTCACTGGGTGTTGGCCTGTGTAGGTGCAGTAGTTCAGCACATACATTAAGCTTTATACTGTTTTCAACTTGTGTATCAATTATTGTCTCTCTCTTGTGTCTTCCTTCTTCCTTCCCAAATCCTCTCAAATCACACTGCTTGTTCAGTCTTTCTGCACTCAAGTTGCAGGCAGGCATTATTTTTCTCTCCACATCTACATGCAGGATTTGGGGGTTCTAGTCTCCCCTTATTTCATTGGATGAGGTACTCTTCTCCATCAGCTTCTGAGCTGTTGGTGGTTCAGAATCTGTAGGTTTTCAGGCTATTCTGCTGCAGTGGTCACTGGTTTGGGAGTTGAAGAAGAGGTGGCAATGGGAAGATGAAAAAGGAGAAGAGGATAGCACCGAGGATGTGTTTGTGCTGCTTCCTCTGCTGTATTGGCCTTGGCAGATGCTGTTGTACCATCTAGTCCCATGGCTAGGCATAAAGAAGGCACATGAACTCTGAAATGAACTATGTGTATGTATGTATATGGCAACTTTTATATGATATACCTCTGAAAGTGGTTTATAAAGGAAGTTCTCACAGAGCTGTCACTATGTCGGGGCATACACTGCAGTAGTAGCGGTTAGAGTGCTCCACATGGAGAGCCAGTTGACCTGTTATAATAATGGAAGAAGAAAGCTTTTTGGACCCGCTGCTCCCTCTGTCCTTGTACTGTGTCTATAGTTCTGCTGGCAGTCACTCAACACAAGGATTTGGTGCTGTGCCAGCACCAGGGTTCTTCCACATGCTGGTTTTGTACACTGTGCTACTTCCTTTTTTAATTGCCTTTTTAAAAAGTTTTTTTGCTGGAAAAAAAGGTAAAATTAGCAGATTTTGTTTTGAGAGACTAACCTCAAAATACACTTCTTTTTCCCTCCTGTATCCTTGTGCAGTGCCTCCCAAATATTTTGATTCGTAACTCTCACTTCAACTGTTGCAGAAGATAAACGTCTTTCCATTACTTGAGTCTAACTCGGCACTGTCAAATACATTAAAATGGGCGGGTACTTTTAAGGGGGGATATATTACTTTCTGTTTTTCTTGTTATCTTTGAAGCTTCTTTACCTATTTGTTTCTTCCTTTTCCATTTGCCAAACTTTGCTTTGTTTCTTTACACTCCCAGCCCTCGGACTACCTGAGTTTCCAGTGGAGAATAAGCTAACATGGCATTGTATCGTTTACATACTCTGCTGTGGGAATACGTTCAAATTTCTGTTGCAAAAAGAGCATTAGAGAAGAAAGCACTGGTTTTCTTTGTAAATGTAGCAAGGACTTACCCAGTCTGGCATTAGGTCCTGACACTGCCCCAGTTAATCAGACATTACATTGCAAGTGTGTTCGCAGTAACTTTCCTCTTTTGGGAGTCTGATTTATTCATTTAAAGTTCAATGCAACCCATATTTCCCCCCCAGCCCTCCTAGCTAGCTCACACTCACAGGGTTCTTAGTCTGAACCCTACTTAGACTTTCCTCCAAGTAGTTCCTGTTCCCTGCAGGTCTCTCTCTCAGATCTTTTACCTAGCGGCTCTGGAGAGTTACTCAGCCTAGGCCTCCTTACTGGCCCTTTTCTGACTGTTCTTAGTCCAGTGGTTCTTAGGCCTCATTCCTAGATCTACTTTCTCATGCGTGTCTCCTCGGACCAAATTTATATTCTACAAGTAAGGCCCATTCTTAGTCACATGCTCCCCATCACATGGCCTGGGTATTCATTCCTTCCATGTGGGGAGGTGGGTTAAACCTGGCACAGATGAGGTTGAGCCCCCAAACCTTTAATAGGCCAGCTCACCCCGTGACGTGAAAACAGTGTTTTTTGTTTTGTTTTGTTTTTAGGTAGTAGTTATTGCTTTATTTAACTTTTAAGTGGTAGAATGCAAAATAATTCCTGGATATGTTCCCTCCATATCAGAACAATTTTAAGGTAAGTTGAGTGAGCATTAAAAACCTCCAGAAACTCTGAAATCACCCCTCCCCAGGGCTGCAGCCAAACTAAGGCATCTCTATTAAAAATGACAATTTCGTTAGTAAATCAAGATGAATAAGATTCTGGCTAAAATTTCTGGCTAAAATTTTGGCCTGAGGGATTGTAAAATCTGATCCATCCAGACACAGCAGGTGCTCTTCAAGAAATGGAAGGCTTGAGAACTTTATTGATGGAGTGTGGAACATTGTTAATATTGTGATAACCTCTTCTTGGATTCAGAGGCCTTTGATTATATAAGTGAAAAATACTGGAGCAGAGGCTTGAGGTGTGGGGGGTGAAGGCTCTGGCTGGAGGTGAGGGCTCTGTGGTGCGGCCGGAGATGAGGGGTTTGGAGTGCGGAAGGGGGCTCAGGGCTGGGGCAGAAGGTTAGAGTGCGGGGAGGGGGGGAGGTGAGGGCTCTGTCTGGAGGTGCGGGCTCTGGGTGGGGCCTCGGATGAGGGGTCTGGGGTGCAGGCTGCCCTGGAACTGTGGCAGGGAGAGAGGGCTCCCTGCTGTAGCAGCCCCACAGCCGGGGGAGAGGTGCCTCTCCCTGCTGCAGCAGCTCTGAGGCTGGGGGAGAGGCGTCTCCCTGCCGCAACCCTGCACGCCCTAAGCTCCCCACCCATCCCTATTCCCCACCTCACCCTAAATCTCTCTCCTTTCCAGGCCCCAGGGGTTGCGCGCCTGCATGGCTTTCCTCATCAGGTGTGCCGCCCTTGATGGGCTCCTGTGCAGCCGCACAAGTGCGCACCTTAGAGGGAACACAGGAGGAGACGCACATCCACCCAACACTAATCCTGTAGAGTTCGTTCTGGAAAGATAGTATTACTGTATTACCTTTCTGTCCCTGTACCCACAGTGGCAGCTGCCCCCTGTGGGAATCCTGTCAGCGTGTCCCTGGGGGTACAGGCCTCTGAGTGGATGGCCCACGTCTTCTGCTGATCATCTACCCTGTGATGATCTGGGGAGTGGAGGAGGGCTGGATTGGCCAAATAGCCTATTCTGCACCACCTGCCATTGGAACCGTTATAGAGAAAACGTCTTGAGGAAGATCATGTGACTTTTCCCTTTTCCTTTTGCCTCCTGCTTTCCTGAGAAGGCCGCCTCTCAATTTGGAAGTTGGGTCCCAGATCCAGCTAAGCTTATTTGTCACAATTACTAACTGTCATCCTGCTTCCCATCTTTCTGACCCCATTGGGTATGTCTATACTGCAATTAAACACCTGAGGCTAGCCTGTGTCAGCTGATTTGGGCTTGGGCTACAGGGCTGTTTAATTGCAGTGTAGATGTTTTGTGCTCTGGGACCCTTTCCCTCATGGGGTCGCAAAGCCTGAGCCTCCGCCTGAGCCTGAACATCTACACTGCAATTAAACTGCCCTATAGCCTGAGCCCCATAAACCCAAGTTGGCTGACATGGGCCAGCCGCTGGTGTTTAATTGCAGGGTAGACATACATGTTGAGGGTTTGTCTAAATGGAAACTTGGGGCATGTCTATCCTACCGCCTTAAGTCGACCATTATTAGGTCCTGTTTCTACACTACCTGTTTCCTGTTGGTGGTGTGCATCCTCACCAGAAGTGCTTCCATTGATTGAAGTGGGGTGGGTGGGGGCTGACTGCCCTCCATGCAGCTCCCTGCCAAGAGCCCAGCTGCCTCCCCACCCCGGCTCTTGGCTCCATGCTCCTAGTTGGGAGAGGGGGCCAGCCAACCGGGCTTCTCGCCTCCCTGCTTGGAGCAGGGGATGGCAGCTGCCTGGGCTTCTCACCTCTCTGAGTGAGGTTCGAGAAATTAACAAGCCGGCCAACAGCCAGTGTAAGTAATGCAGTATCTACGCAGACACTGTGTTGCCCTAACTACACCGACATAAGTCCTACGCCTCTCGTGGTGGTGGAGTTAATATGTTGGTGTAGTAGGGCACTTACATCAGCGGGACAAGGCTGTAGTGTGCACGCTGACATGATTAGGTTGATTAATGTGCCTTATATCGACCTAACTATGTAGTGTAGACCAGATCTTTCTGTGCAGCAAATTGGGATGTGGATCTACAGCACTCTAGTCTGGACCCTGCTGCTGCTGCTTGCTAAAAGATCCATAGTGGGCTTTGACATACTGCTGTTTTGAAACTGCGTCCACATGGGAACTTAGTGCGTGGAAGGTTAGTGCTCTGTACTTTCACATCCTGGCTTGCCATGGACTAAGTCTCTGTGTAGACAAGCCTTAAGTATATAAAGAGGTTAATACTTGATTCCCTAAAGGACTAATAGCATTTTTTGTTTTGGATACTTTGTTTGTTTTTTATTGCTGAGGTTTCTTTCATAGTTTCGGTATAATATAATAATACTGTATATCCTCTCAGAAGAGGAAATGCTTTTGAGTCACCTTTTGTTGCTATACTGTGGAAAATTTAAGTTTTATCTTTATCTTTTATTTTACATATATCTAATTTATTGTAAAACAAAAAGGTAATTGTGACTGTACATCCTCACAGGGGTGTTGTGAGGATAAATACATGAAACATTTTGAGGTGCTCAGATACTGTAGTAATGGGGGCCATATAAGTATAAAAATTTTGAGGGCCAGTTATATTCTAAAAAGTGGCAATTAAAAATATCCTAATCCCTTCCCATTGTACTGCAATCTGTACGTGCTCCTAAGGAAACTTTGCCTTTGTCTGTAAGGAAAATTACTTCCTGTGAATGAAATTCAGTTCATAGCTATACAAGCCCCGCAGAAATCAGAATGTTTCTTTGAACAACTAAGTTGTTAGCTGGAGTGACAGAAGATCCCATGCGTTCTGTGTTCTGTTTGACTGACATCCTGTGGCCGTATCACTTTAAGGAAAAGGAGAACTATAAAAAATTAAATTCTTCCAGAAGCAGTTCCTTCAGAAGCCATTGCCGTGCGCTGTGTAATGCTGCTTTGACACACACATCTGTCATGGAAACAGATGTTGCCCTATAAATCTGCTCAGATGTCTCTGGTGGTGTGATGCTATAGGTATTCTCATTTTGTTTAGGAAGGGAATCTCCTACAAGAATGAACAATCTGATGTGTGCACAGCATGTGTGTCAGTATTTAAATTACACGCACACACCTGTGTGTGTATCACCTGTTTGAGTATTATGGCATTATCTGGAAAATACTTATTATTAAAAATGTTAATTGGGAAGATTATAGCCACAGCATTTAGGAAGCAAACTAATTTCCTAGGGAAGAGAGGGAGGGAAATAAAAGATAATTTAAAAATCAGTTGTCAAGGTGAATCACGCTTCCCTCCTTTTTAAAAATAATTTTATTTGAAAGCAAAGTCACAAATCTACTTAAATAAAGCCAAAGAAACATGGTGCATTCTTAACACTGTCATGCCACTCAGTGGTTAAGGACAGTTCCCCATAAATGGCACTGCTGACATCTGCAGTAGTGTAGACTTCTGGGAACCAACAAATTGAACTATAATGCACTGCATTGTATTGCATATCTCTGTACTATCAGAGATAATTGACATTCTTTCTAAGTTATATACAATAATACAGTGTATTATCCATGTCTGAGACTAGATCAAATCTAGCATATCTCAGTGAGGTCTTTTGGGTTGAACTCAACTGAAGTCCATTTATTATAGTAGTGTGTGCTACTGTTCTTAACTACTGTGATTAAGAGTAAGGTGGTGTTCCCATTATCAAGTCTATTGTTGGAGGCATCTCCTTATAAAAAAAATTGCCATCTGAACTGAAACATTATGCACACGGTGTCACCCTAGCAGTGAATTCTTTCACCACATTTAGGGGAAAAACCTTTTTGGGGGTGGGTCTATTATCATTTTGAGTTTTCCTGCTCTCCTCATTCCAAATGTATTTTTTCAAAGTCATATTTGCCCACCAGGTAGGCCCAGTGCATGTCAGCAAGGCACTAAGTTAAGGGTGCTGTGACATCCTCAGGGCCCTTTGTTTTTGGTTTTTATTTTGTTTAGAATTTCCCAGGAGTTTATCAATATTTATTTCAAAAAATTAAAAGAAAAAAAACCCCTGCTAAATATTGATACAAAATGTTAACTTGTTTGGGTTTTTTGGGGGGTAAATATAGGGGTTAATATTGGAGGATGGGAAAACAGATAGGAGAAATAGAGAAAAGTAAGAGTATTGAAAGTGAAAGCATTTTAATGCTCTGGTGTATTTCATGAGCTATAGGTCAACAGTAGGTACATATATGCATGTGTGCATATTCTGCTACATTGTCTTACTTTAACAGCCTGTCATTTACACTTAAATGTGTTTATCTGAATAATAAATTAGTCTATCTAATGTATTATATTTTCTTAACATAATCAAGTATTTCCATATACTTGAGCAGTCCAAAATTGGGGTGAAAATCTATTTTTTTTTTAAAAAAGCTTTTGTAAAAGCAGGGAATATTTTGGTAAAAATTGGCAAAAACTGACAACAAAGGCCCTTAGACATCCTTCATTCTGAATTTCCAGTTACACAGAGGTAGAGCCATATGCATGCATTTTATTCTTCATGGACTCCAGCTATTGTTTTCTTAGCTCTGCTGAACAATGAAATGGCTGTCAATGCAGTATTGAAATAATTTGTGCCTTGTATGGTTTGCAGCACATACATACCAAAACTTGCATTCCATTTCTCAAAATTGTGTTTTAACTGCTGGGAGTGGATGTCTTGTTTACCTTTACCTTTTCAATTCCTTGTCTCTTCAGAGATGAGTCTTCCAAACCTCAGAATCCTGGGCTTTCATCTGCTGTATTTTTTCTGTTTTCATTTCCTTTCTCTCAAAGGCCTTGTTTTATCAAAATCCCCATTCCAGCAGGGTTTTTGTTCCTTCTGGGTTAGGTGTTGCCATATCTGCTAGAGCAGGGGGTCTCAAACTTCATTGCACTGCGACTCCCTTCTGACAACAAAAATAACGACACGACCCCAGCAGGGAGGACTGAAGTCTGAGCCTGCCGAGCCCTGCTGCCCCAGGTGGGGGAGCCAAAGCCAAAACCTGACCCCCACTGCCCCAGGTGGGGGAGCCAAAGCCCGAGCCCCACCGCCCTGAACAGGGGGCTCAAAGCAGAAGCCTAAGGGCTTCAGCCCCAGGCAGGAGGCCTGTAACCTGAGCCCTGCCGCTTCGGCTTCGGACCCAGGCGGTGGGGCTCTGGCTTCGGCTTTGGCCCTGGGCCCCAGCAAATCTCAACCATTAAAATGGGGTTGCAACCCACTTTGGAGTCCTGACCCACAGTTTGAGAACCGCTGTGCTAGAGGGATTTGCCAGAGGTAGACAAGAGGCACTGCCTTCTCATCTTCTTTATGCTGACTGCAGTTTGTTTCTGTGGTTTTTCCTTTTATGCTGCTTTGTCACTTTCCTGCTGCCCAAGCAAAAGAATGTATTAAGATGAAAATTTTCTGTGTTTTTTAGATCAAAATTAGATCTAATGTTTAGAATGGCCCAAGGGGGTAGAACTAGCAGTAATGGGATGAAATAAAGCAAAGGAAATCTTAGGCTGAATATCAGGAAACATTTTCCAATAGTGAGATCAAATAGAGTATGGGATAATCTCCTGTCACTTAGGTCATTTTCAGACTGGACTGGACAGAGCATTTGAAAATACACTGTAGGAACAATCTCCCATTGGCAGTGGGATGGATAAAATGATCTACTAGGTCTTTTTCATCTCTAATTTATCTGATTCTACAGGGCTCTAGATTTGCTAACCTCCTGTAGATTTTGTGACAAAAGAAGACTAAATGACCAGGCAAATCATGCTTTCTAGAAGATATTTTATTCATTTTTATGGGGATTGCAAAGCACTTTAAGTTTCATTGTTCCTGGTGGAAGGTGTGTGTCTCTGCCCCACATCCCTTATTTCTTTTTCTCTACCCCTTGGCTATCCTATATTGGTGCCTAGAAGTTTAAAAGAAATGCTGCCTTCGTCCTTTAACAGCCCTTCCCTCACTCTCCTCAACCCTCTCCCCCCAATATCTCTTTCCTCCTTTCATAACAGGCAGTACAAAAGCTGTACCCCTTACACTAAACTCCTACAATGCCTCTTCTGGAGTGCATCACGTTCTAGCTATTCTTTTACACAGGCCCTGGTACCATGGCCTCCGATGCCTCCCCCATCTTGCAGTAGACCAGACTGATCCCACTGCATACTGAGTGGAGCTCTTGCTCACTCCATTGTCTGAGGAGGCTCATTCTTTTGGACTGATAGCAGCTTGCTGATCCAGGTTGTTGAGTAGTTTCTGTAGGTCAGTGGCTTTCCATTTCCAAACTTGGATCTGGTGGGAGGAGAGAGAAAAGAAGGATGCCGTACAACAGAGCTATGAATTGGCAAGAGGCAGCTGCAGTGGTTTTTCCATTAATATTTGTAGAAGTAGAAATCTAGAGGGGCTAAATAAAACTCCCATAATGAACAATTTCTTCAGCTGTTATACAAGCTTCTGTCTTGCGGAATGCTGGAAGACCTTGTAGTGGTAGCTGGTACTTAAAGACTTCCAGATTGAACGGATCTAAAATGAAAGTAACAGAACATATTAAACTGGTCTGGCATTTTCCAAGAAAAAAATCAATATACATTTGTCACAGTAGATGACTGATAGCTGAGATGAAGGTAAATTATGCTAGCTCCAAGAGCGGGAATTTTAAACAAAAGACTGAAGGAAATATGCAAAATGGAATAAATAAACACCACTGTTTTTCCAAGCTGAATGAGGATATTTTATATGAATCCATTTGCAGTGGTGAGCTATATGGAACTCCCAGTTACTTGCCCAAACAGTCTTTGCTTATTCACTACAGAATTCTAGAATCATTTAGGTTGGAAGGGACCTCTAGTGGGTCTTACTCAACATGACCATCAGCTCTAAGTGTATATGAACAATCATTTATTTTTAACATATTACGCAGCGACACTGTGTTTAGTGCTATACAAGACAGTAAATATGAAGGTAGCACCGACTTCAAAGAGTTCATAGTGCAACTATAAACTAAAACAAGACACCCCGGGACAACCAGAGTTGTCCATAGCCAAGAGCTACAATAGCCAATTCCCTCCCTCATTTAAAAAACTGATATAAACTGACTTAGAGAGACAGGGTGGGTGAGGTAATATCTTTTATTGGTCCAACTACTGTGGTGAGAGAGACAAGCTTTTACGCTTACCTAGAGCCAAGGAGCCAAGTAAATTATGCCCTGGACTTATTTTATAATCTTTTGTTTTTGTTTTTTTTTAAATGGGAAAACTGTTCAAAGGCTGGACATGCCTTGTGGCTCTCACTCTGAGACAAATGGCTGTTGTCGTTTTTGAGGCGGAAAAACAGCATAGGGGAAGGTTTAAAAGATGTGTGCAGAAACCTACCATTGGATTGTACTGTGGGTGGGGCAGGTGCTCAGCATGCTTATCTCATTGGAATGATCATGTGACCCTCCCTTTTCTGGGTATATCTTCAGCCAGGCCATGTTATTAATGACTTGCTGATTCCAGAAGAACCAAAGTGGAGCCATAGAAAAGAACTGATAAATACATAAACCCCAATCCTGCTCCCAGTAAAATTGTTAGTAAAAATTGATTTCAGTAAGAGGAGGATCCAGCCCATATGTTGTAACTCACTTTTCCAGCTTTTAGCCCTTTCCCTGATGTTGTTATTCTGCAGCATTGGGAGTGTACATACTGCTGTACAAAAGGTAAAATAAGTTCGAATTTTGATGCAACTATACATCAAGTTTGTGATCAACTGCCTGCTTATTTGCGTGTTCTACTAGCCATGCCTCGTGTCTAACACACATGCCTTTTGGATGGTTTTGGCACTCATTGTGTGAGTTATTAGACAGATACTAAATACAGAATAGAGAAATGAAAAACTACATATTTTGCTTGGAAATGCTGTCTGTATTTCACAAAGTTTTGACAAGATCAAACCTCTAACTAAATTATTTGGCTTGTGGACAATTCTGTTCTTAGATCTGCTGAGCTAATGTGTAACCATTAGCTCATATACTCACCAATCAAAACAACCAAATGACCAATTACTTAAGGCTACATACATTATATTTAAAAAAACAATAATCATAGTGCATTGTGAAGCCTGTAATGTTAATTGTCTGTTAGCACATTATAATTGCTGTAATTATTTGCGAGGAAAACGATATAAGGGATGTACATTATATTTTTCGTACACTTTACAATTGGTGATCTGCTAAATCTTCCACTTAGAATTTTGCTACTCATTTTAAAAAAGATTAAAAGCCCTCCATAGAAGTTAATAGTATGATCTCATCTGTAAACCTGGGCTTCCGGGTGTTATTTTTAACCCCGAGTCGTGGTTATCTAAAGCTGTTATATATAAAAATCATAGATGAAAATCTATACTGCTTGACCAGTCCGACCTACACTCAGTTTTTCTGGAGTCCAGCTGCGAGAGAACCCTCAGCACAAATTGCTAGCCTCTTGCATCCCACAGTCACTGTAAGGAAGTGGGCCAAAAGCTCCTCCATGTGGGATTAAAGGAATGTGTAATGGATTAAAGATCAAAAATGTTAATTAAGAAATGGTCTTTTCTAATAAGATGCCTTCAAGGGCACAGTACCAAAAATGAGGAATTGTCTCCTTTTGGCAACACAGCTTCTGTTGTAATGAAATTGGAGTGCATGGGTAAGGGAGGAACAAATGTAAGCCTCGTTTTAAAGACATTTGCTTCAAAAGGAACAAATTAATTAGCAACAAAAAATAGGAATACAAAAGCCAAAATGACATTAAAGCTGAATGTTACTGCACAGCGTGCAGATTTAGACATGTTCGCTGCAGCTTCACGTTTTCTTAAGTACCGTTGTGACTGAGAAAGATGGACTAGTTCAGTTCATTGATACTTAAGCAGCACTAAAGTACTTTGGCTGCAAAATACCACTTTTGCTGGAAGTTTTGATACACTTGAAGCGAATGCATGCAAGTTTTTGTTTTTGTTTTGTTTTGTTTGTATTTAATTTTCTAGGCACGCAAAGTCTAGTACATTCATTGCTGGTATAAAACTTTTACACTGTATTTGTGGAGAAAGCATTTCTTTGTTTAGAAGAGAGGAGTAGCAAAACTCAAAACTGTGGTATTCCTATTTCCTTTAAACTGGAGAACTTTCAACTTTACATATAAAATGAAGTTCAGTGTTACATTTTGTGCAAAATCCAGAAGGTGTTTTTGAGGTCTGTGAAACATTATTGCAATGTGAACATCATTATAACTAAGGCAAATCTGTGTTTTCTTAAATTCTTGACAGTCACTGAAACTGCTGTTTTGTTAGCAAACAAACTTACATTTTATTCTGTTAAACTCATCATAAGGCTGGAAGGAAAAGTCAGGTAATTTTAGCAGAGTTTTTCCTCGTGGTGGCCACTTCTCATCCCTTCCCACTCTTTTCTACCTCCTGATGTCTTAGTGCTGAAGCTACAACATTTCTTAAGCGAGTTATTTGCTAGCATAAAATGGAGGGACTTGTAGGCAAATTTCTTACCTCTCAGTTGGAAGCTTTCATTTGGATAAAGAAAACCACGGCCACTGTGATGCTCTCTGTGTAGTATGTTTATATATTTTAAGCCTCTAGCTGTTGATTGAACCACAGCTAAAGAGAATTTTCAATTTGAAATAAATATTGGTGCAGTGTTACACATGTGCACACCAAAGGATATGTATGACAAGGAAGGGTTTGACTAAAACATTTTGGCATAAGGAACTACTTGAGGACAGTGCTTCAGAATTAGGTTTGTAGCTCTAGCTTAGGGTGACCAGATGTCCCGATTTTATGGGACAGTCCCAATTTTGGGGTCTTTTTCTTATATAGGCTTCTATTACCCACCACCCTCTGTCCCGATTTTTCACATTTGCTGTCTGGTCACCCTACCTAGCGCTATACATTTTATCGACATCTGTTATGTAAAGACTTAACTAGAAAGAACATTCTGGTGCAGAGATGATATAATCACATGAAAGACTGTAGTTATGTAGCTGGCTTATTACCTGTTAATCTAAATTATAAAAAAACAAAAACAAAACCGGAGAAAGAGGCAAATGATGTAAGAATACTTTCACTAGCTAAATGGTGTTTTTTCCCCCCCTATTCCCCTAATTTAATTTAGGATAGGTTCAAATATGGAATCAGATTAGGTGGACACTAGGGTTCATGGTTAGGCTTATTTAGGGGTAGGGCTCAAATCTGGATTATATGGTACTGAAATCTCATGGTCTGTTTTTATGAGATTTCGTTTGAATTCAAATGGGAATGTAGACTCAGAGAAAATCATAGAAATGTTTCTGATCCAAAGAGTTACGGTATATTCTGACCTTTCCAAAATTTGGAGTTTGGATTTGAGGTTCCAGTTTTGCTCCATCTCTAATTTTAATTGATTCCATTTATGGTATTAGATAAAAATGGGAAGGGAAATACGTAGATTTGGTTTGGAGTAGACCTCTACTGGTCTACATTTGTCACATTGGGAACAGATCAAAGGTTCCCAATAGGAAGTTTATTCCATAATTTCCTTCTGTGCATTCACTGGCACAAACTTGCCTGCATCTGATATTGGCCAGGTTTGGAGATAGGATACTGGACTATATGGACTCTTGATAAGTTCCGATGTGTCAATTCCTATCTTCCTCCAAAAGCTTTGAATAATAACATAAACAGCTAAAATATATGTTCTCTTCATTTTAATTTCAACTGCAGTGGCGATGTCTTAAATTCTGCATTTTTGATGTAAGATGATATGGATTATTTGTTAGAATAATGCCAATTTTACAAAGCAACTAACTGTTTGTGTGTATGTGTGTATAGACACACGCACACACATAAAACCCCTCTGTACATAATTTATTTGATTGTAACTTTATATCAGGTTCCTCTTTAGTATGAATTCTAAAACAGGAGACCATTTATCCCGTTAAAGAAATGTGTCATGTAAAATCATTTGGCTTTTAAAGCTTGATCATATTAAACAAAATAAATGAATTTGCATATTTCTCTGTCATATCCATGAACCATATTCAAAGTCAATAGGGTTATGTGGGTGTAAGTGAGAACATCATTTGGCCCACAGTGCCACAAAAGCAATTGACTTTACTTGGTAAAATAACTTTCTTAACTTTCCTGGTAAATGTGAAATTCCAGATAATTATCTTGCTTCATGGACAAGACTTTATATTGACTGAGGTTAATTTTTTTTCCTAATTTTTGTTGTGGAGAATTGGCATTCCTGGTAGTTTCTCCTTCAGCCTGTACCACAGTTTAGGAGCTTGTGAGACAACTATATGAAAGAGATCCCTGCATTTGTGCATTGTAACATCTGGAGTGTACTGAGTACTGTACTGCTACATCTCTTTCCTCTCTGTCTAGTTTTTGTGGGTGTTTTTCAAAGGAGCAGGTAACTCAGAGAAAGGAAGAGGCAAACATCCTGATTAATAAAATGGATGCCTTTTACAAAAAAATGCTTCTACCTCCAGAAACCTGCCTTAAAAACCTATTTTAAGATAACAAAAGAAAATGAATTTGTGGATTCCTTGGTTATGAATGGGAGGAGCATTACAGGCTGGAAGGACACAGGTTTTGCAGGTCAAAATTGTGATGCTTGGCAGACCCACATGGGGAAGCTTGTACAATAGTGTTAACCCCTTCCTGGTTAAATCCCATTGAAGTCAGCAAGTCAGTGGTGTTACACGAGATGTCATTTTGGCTCTGGCTCTTTGCTTTGTACTTGGCTTTACCCACAACTGTTAGTTCCTTACTTTCATTAGAGTAGTATTCACACATGCTATTTAGTGGGGAAATAGATGAAAACCAAATAGAAGTGCAAATTATATTTAATCATTCGTTTTTAGCTTCCCCATCCACTGGGATGTACGCATTATTGTTGAGCATTTTCTGAAACACCAGTTAGCTAATGGCCAAACTGGCAAAATTTACTCTAGATGAAAAATAGCAAAATCGCTAATTTTCCTTATGGTTTTGCTTTAAGTGTTTCACGCAGCTGTAATGTTGAAGACACCAGCAACATCATCTCCACAGATGCCATTTGCTGCATATCTGCATTTATGTTTTAACAAGTAAGCCAAAGGTACTGCCTTCATTGCAGAATCACACTATGGTCTCTATTTGCCATTTATGCCCACCCTTCCAAAAAAGAGATCAGAGCACATTGTGTGGGTTGTTCAGTATTTATGCTGTATTCTGAAATAAGGATTTTCATTAGCAAGGATGTTCCTCCAAAACAGTTAAAAATAGAGTGGTGAATGCCTGGGCTTTTTTGTACACTGAAGTTTTAAATCTGTTTGTATTTTAAGTGCTTTTAGTTACACAACTCTAGCATACATACTGTACATATTACAGAACTGTTAACAACATGTTAGATGAAAAAAAATGTCCTACGAGTTAAGTGATTTTAGCTTGACACTGTAGTCATATTTTAAATCTGTATCTGGTTAATGAACTTTGTGATCAGAGTATATAATTTATTGAAGCCATAGGAAGTGATTTTAAATATAGGCTCCTCACGTATTGTGAACAGGGTGGGAGGATGAGAAATCTCTCCCCTTTGACTTTAAACCTCTTAAGAGAAGGGAACCAATGTGGCATAATACTGCCTCATTCCATGAATCTACTTGGGCATATCCCCAGAAACTGCACATGATCCAGATCCCACAGGGTTAGTGGGGCTCGGGGAGAGTTGCTCTACACAGTATCGATCTCCATGAGGGAAGTTCATGCTTACCATTCAGATTACTTTCTCCCTAGTCCCACTCTGTACATTCTTTTGCCCAGAGATGAGATTTTGGGGGGCGGGGGCGGCAAAGTGAGAAGAGAGGTAAAGAAGCTGTGGCGTCAAGCAGGAGTGGGGATCTGGTAAATAGTGGGGAAGGCTGACTCCCCCCAAAATGTATCCCTTGAGATCTGTGCAAAAGTCCTATGGAGATCTATGTAGTTGGAGAGAGAGGCTTCTTGTGCTCTCTGCAAAACCACAAACCCCATCCCTTCGATGCAATGAGACACTTGAGTATTCCTTTTGGAGTTTTCTGCTTAACTTTGCTCCCCTCTTGTGTTCTTTAATGTGGGTGAATGGTGTAACACAAAAGGAAGTACTGGTGCCTTCCCTCAGAAAGACACTAGGTATAGGAAAGGCCAACAACACAAAACGTGTAACACTTTACATGTAGGATGCAGGGAAGAAAAGGCCTTTTTTTACCATGTAATCCCTTCTCTCATAGGGTTTCAGAGTAGAATGTGCTGCTTTGTAGAATTAAGTTCTCGAGTGAGGGTTTCTTAATTGTCAGCATCTAAAATGCTAAAATGCAAATTTAATAATTTAAGGACTAAATCTGGGGCTGGTCCCCTGCAAAGAACCCTACTCTTTTAAAATGGCTAATTTATTATTATTATTACATTTTACCTTGTACAGAGTACACAGGGAATGGGACTGCAAAAGAGCACATCAACTAAATTAGGGTTAATTAGAAATCCTCCCAAATAGCTGGTGCTTCATCAGCAACAGAACAGCATGTAAATAAATCTAATTTCTCTTCAACTAAACTCTTCACAAGCTTAATTATAACAGCAACAATGTTTTTTTTTTCATTAGTGAAAGAGGGTCATTATTAGCTCTGTCTGGTAACAGTTATTATGAGCAGTCTCAGGTACCACCTTTCATAGGTGTCCTTTGAGACTGCGGAAGAACTCGAGGAACTTTCAGCATATACTGTAGAGCCCAATTAAGGTAGGTGGTTTGCAAGAAACATGAGAAACAGAAGGTACGAGTACAAATAATAATAATAGTAAGAAAAAAAAATCTAATGAAAATTCTGGAGAGACTTTGGTTAATTATGTAAAGTATTTCCCCTGTTTGGATTTTTGGCCTCTTCAGTTTTTTACCCATTGTCAGTTTTGCCCTAAAACATTCACACTAAAGTATTTTATTTATGTATTTATTTTTAACAATAAAAAGCCCCCCTGCACAAGTTTTTAGCATTCTGCCAATTACTTCATGTTGTATACTGCCTACTGTTTTAGCACTCAAGACCTGAAATATTAGAGGAGGAGTTGAAGGGAGACAGGACTTTAATGCCTTAGTTTTAACTCTTTTTAAATACCTTTTCACACTTCCTTTACCACATACCGTTAGGAAAAAGAACCAAGGAACACGTTAAGAGGAAGTGTTATCACTGCTAAAAAGATCACCACACTCGAGGACTGTTGCAGCTAACTTATTATCCTAGAAATAAATAGCTGAAAGCCTCTTGTCAGAAATTAGTTAACACAAAGAAAGTACGAATCCTGCGCGCAGGTTTCAATTGGATACAGGAAGTGCACTGCTGAGGGCTCATTCAGAGGGATTAGTTTATTTCATTTGCAGCTTCATTCACAATCCATAGTGAAACTTTTTTATTTTTATTTTTAATTTTATTAAAAACAATACATTCCTTATTCACTAGTGTCGCAAATTCACTAGTATAGCATTAATAAATTAACAGTACCAGAATAGCATGGAGCAGAATTCTAACAGCATGAGCCACGCATAAGTATATTTCACTTATTTCATCTTTAAATACTTGCTTTACTCAATTTAATTATCTGAAATTGCAGAATTAACGGCTTTGTCAAGTGAAACACTTACTACTCGAGATTTTTGTTATCAAGGAAAGAAATTCAAAGAGAAAGTTGAGGAAGATTAATTTGTATTTGAAAGCCTGTTAAAAATGGAAATAAAGCTCAATCCGTAACCCAAAAATACATTGTATTTAAAACTTAGGAAAAGGCTAGGGAGGAACAATAAATGGCAGGAAACTCATTGGGGCTTGCTGCTAATTTGATTTCTGCACTGGTGTGTAACATGGCTGTCATAAGAGTAGCTGCTGGGTAAGGGAGAAATGGACATTATTCTTCCTTATGTAAGGAAGATTGACCAGAATTACTGGGACTGCAATGCTTTTTGCAAAAGTGAGGCTTTCTGATAACGTGGCTTTCTGTTTTTAAATGCTTTTCTAACCTTCATAAGAAGAGATGCACAATCTTTCCTTGTTCTCTTCTGGTTGAAATAAAAATCTCACTAAGCAAGTTAATGAATATGAAAAAAGAGCAAACTGAACTCTTGTACCATGCTCTAAATACCAACATCAAGAAATTGTATATGAATCAACTCTTTTTGTACAATAATATACACGCCTCATGAGATCTAGGTAAAATTTTCAAAAGCGTCTAAGTCTCATTTTCAAAAACCATGTAGGTGTGTAGGAGTTTAAATCCCATTGACTTTCAACTATATATTATTCTGCTACTGTTCATTGACTTTCAATGGGACTTTTGGTCCTGTCTGCACTAAGGGGGCTATAGTGGCATAGCATAACCCCGTAGCATAGACACAGTCTACAGCGAAAGAAGGGGTTTTTCTGTCACTATAGGAACACCACCTGCCAGAGCAACAGCAGCTAGGTTGACAGAAGCATTCTTCCACTGGCCTACCTGCGTCTACACCAGGGGTTAGGTTGACATAGCTACAACACTTAGGGGTATGCATTTTCATACCACTGAGTGCTGTAGCTATGTAGACCTAAATTTTAAGTGTAGACCAGGCCTTAGACTCCTAAGCAGCAAAGTAACTTTCAAAAAAGAGACTTTGGCTTCTAAATCATTTAGACACTTCGAAAATTTTAACTTTAGTCTAACCACACAGTACTGCAGTGAGAAGGCCAAGCAAGTTTTTCTCCTGATCCAAGACCCTTCGTAGTCAATGGGAGTTATCCATTGACTTTGGGGGGTGTCGGATCAGGTGCACATGATGAGGCCCTATTTACCCCTCCATATTCAGGCAAGGTTCCCATTGACATCAACAGGAGTCTTACTTGAGAGTATAGGGGAAAATAGGGTGCCATGGATACATTTTGAATGTCTGTTCTCAAAGTTTGAAGAACTTCCATTCATCATAATAATAATACTAGAAGAGGCAGAGTCCATTCCATATGTATTCAATTGCACATTTGTCATTGTCAGTAGAGAATGATCTAGGCAGCGTCTAGGCTTCATTCCTTCTATTGTTCCTTTTCTCTTTTTCCTTAATATTAATTGTATAACTTAGTTTTGTTCCCATTTTACTGAATATGATAGCTCTTTCATGACTGTGCATATCATTTTATGGTTGCATTTACTGACACTTTAAAACTCAAATATAAATTATAGATAAAAATTAACAAACAGAGAAGCAAAAATCATGTAGGTTTTGATTAAGAGATGCATGCCTCTTCATGATAACTTTTAAACATATACTTAACTTAAATGCCATCCTGAATAAGCACATGCTTAAGTGTGTTTCTGAATCAGGACCTTACTAAATTTGCTGCTAAGAGATTCCTAAGGGTTAGGCTTACAATAACGGCCCTTATAAAGATCAGAAGGCAACATTCTAGCCCAAATCCAGAGACCAAAAGAGCAATTTCCCTTTTTAGACCTGACGTAGGAAAAAGATTTAAATACAGAACCAAAGTTCTGGATATGTATAAGGGGATTTGAAAACACTTATGTACGTAGCCATGTTTTGTCTGTAATGGTAAATTATACTATAATTTTTTTAATCAACAGATTTATTTTAATCAGCAATTACTAACAGATGGTATTCTAAGGAGAACTGGTCAATATCTTATTTTTCCATTTGATATGCAGCTGCTAAAACAAGCCACATGTGAATTTTATTAAATAATTTGAATTTTCTATCTGTTCAAGGCACTATAGATTTAAGCCATATAGATATCTGGCTCCACCTTAAAGTTTTTTTAAAAAATCATTAATAATGCATGTGAAACTCTGCAGAAGGATGCAACACTAGCTTTATAATCTGTTGCACAGGTATCAAATACCTTTAGAAAATGAATTGAGAGTTTCATGCATGTGATAGTTGGAGCCGTTTTTACAAATAAGTACATATTTATTATTCATTATTTTGAATACCATTGATGATCTGTGAGGTTTTGAGCAAATTGCTATTTGGCATTAGAATTACTCCTTTGTGGTAGTGATGATATTATGAAAAAAGTCGTGATGGAGTTGTCTTCATGTTAGGGCATTTCTGGAGCTGGAATACTTTTCTTTAGGCTGAAACCAGAGGAGCAAGAACTTTATGGGTATTTTCATTGAAATACACCTCTACCCCAATATAACGCTGTCCTCGGGAGCCAAAAAAACTTACTGCGTTATAGGTGAAACCGTGTTATATCGAACTTGCTTTGATCCACCGGAGCGCGCAGCCTTGCCCCCCCCGGACCACTGCTTTACCGCATTATATCCAAATTCATGTTATATCCGGTCGCGTTATATCGGGGTAGTGGTGTATATTCCAAAGTCTGTGTTTTTCTTTACTGGACTGCGTATAACTCATATTTATGAGTTACACAGATGAGGTGCTGATTCAGAGCCCATTAATGCAATGGGCTTTGGACAGGTTGATGTGAAGAAGTGCCATAACATTTTAGGATTAGATTACATGGGGTGCCTTACTCTAATCCTTTACTCATGGAAGAGGGAAGTTTTGCCAATGGGATGATTCTCTTCTTTTCCCCCATGCTCAGCAGAAGCACCTTGATAGCGGTTCTAGCCCTGCAGTTACGGGAGGTGAACACAGCACTGGTTAATGCAACCTAAGGCCTCTTTGCACTGCAGGCTGCAGAATCACACCCAGCCTTGATAGGAGGAGTGAATAGTAGCTGAATTGGAGGCATGCTTACAAGGGCAGTCAGGAGCTGGTGGAGCTGGGTGACAGAGCAGGGGCAAGCAAGGGGCTTGTGGTTAGATCTCCCTTACCTTTTCCGGATCCATGGATTAAGGGGACAGAATCCTGAGCTGCTTCCATGAGGGATAGAGAAGTGGTAGAAGCGCCATGCATCAAACTTGCAGAGTTTCTGCTCACTTTTCACAGTTGTTTCCTGCACAAAGGAAATGAAATCCATAATCTGAGGACAATCTAAAGCAGGATAGTGCATAGCAGTTAAACATTTAGCATGACCAAGTCAGCCTTGTCCTCCTCCCACTGTTCCAGTTTTTAAACATTCTCTTCCAACAATTCCATAAACAGTATTTCTCCTGGCAGGGAAGCACTCACATCTCTGTATATATCCAACTAACCAACCAAATATTGAACAACTGATAAGATGTATGCCCTGCTTCACTTTGCAAAGTTCCAGCACATTGTTAGTGCTGTACAAATAAATAATAATTCAGATGCTTTTTGTTGTTGTTTTTGTTCAGGAACGCATTGTAGCATAATATAATAAAATGTAAATAGCTCCAGAACAAGCATTAGAAAAGCTTGAGCTAATCCTATTGTTTGTTTGTTTTTGTTTAGTTTTAATAATCCCTGCAGGTTTGGTTAACACTAAGTGAACATCTTTAGGTATATTTGTGATCATGTTGTTATGTGGGGGTTCATTTTACCCTTTCACTGAAATGAGGAGCTCTGAGTACCAGATCCTATCTTCCTTACTCATATAAAACACCCTTTAATTTCATGGGGGATTTGCCTCGCTAAGGATTGGCCTAAAGGATAACAGGTTTGCTCAATGTGTATTAACACATTTTCTCACACTTTTCTTGATAATGACTCAGGTACCTGTTTAATGTGCAGGGTCAGTTGTGAGGCAGTTTTAATATTCATAGATCATTAACAAGTCTTTTTGGAGACATCAGCCGGCAGTTAAGAGAAGCCTTTAATGATTGGATATACCTGTTTTGACAAGCTACTCAGAGAACTCTTTAAAAAAGGGGATGATAATTGTACCACACTGTAAATGGGAAATTGCATCCAGGCTGTACGTGTATTGAAATTGTCTTTACAATAGGCACTCAGGTAGGTGTTGGTTTGACTTCAGGATAATGATTTAAACATAAATTGACCCTTGATGAGGGAGTTGGAGTTTCTGGTTTAATGTATTGCAGTTTTCTCTTGCCTTCAGTGCCTTCAAATGCCACACAAATAATTCCTTCATAGCAAGTGCTTTTTCAGGAGATGTATGCAGTTGACAGTTAATATAGAATTATTGCCCCTGAATGCATTTTTGTAATTACTTCCCAGAGATCTGTCTTTGTGTTAGAAGACATTTCACACTTTAGTAACATAAGTGTTTGGGGAGAACACGAGCAATAATTACGAGCAGTCTTTCAGTGAAAATAAACCTAAAAATTATAAAAAAGCTAATGCTAAAGTTGGTTAGAGACAGTGAAGAATTTGTTTTGTATGTTATGGGTGTCTAAAATATCCAAGTTTAATAACCTATCAGTAAGTAAACTAAAAAAATGCAATAAAGATGCAAAGAAACTGTTTTCTAATTTTTAAGCAATAATGAAACTAAAAACTGATTAAATGTGACACATTACTTGAGACAGAATAAAGAAACTTATTCTGAGTGCTCCTGTAGGAGATTTCTGCTATAATGGAAAATGAAATGACCGTTTGATCAATACAAAATTAGCATCAAAGGTTTCTACTACATCTTGACTAAAGAATATCATGGATGGCCTGAAATCCAAGAAAGCCAGAGTTGCAGGAAGTTATTTTGTATGTGTGTTTGCCCATGGGACCTGATTGTGAACTCACTGAAGTTAGTGGAAAGAATCCCATTGACTCCAGAGGACTCCAGACCTAGTATCTGTATGTACATGTACCAAAATCAGTAAACCCAAACATGAGGCTAAGGTCCAAAGAAGTATTCACAAATGCACATTCTGGTACTTAAGCACTGACAGTGCTTGCAAATACATTAAGATGATGAGTGAAGTCAGTGGGAATTTCACCTATTGTACTTGCCCCAAGAGGTTTACTGTTGAAATATACAGACAACTCAGAACTCCCTGGGAAACAGAAAGGTCATCTAAGACTTTCAAACATTACTTTAGTGTATTTTTAGTGTTTAAGTTTTTCTGTTACTGGATATATAGAATACAATATAACTCTTGTCCAGAGATTCATAAACACTATGCTACAGCTAGGAGGTACCACTGCGATGATCATCTAGTGTGACTTTCTGTGTAACATGGGCCATAGAACTTACCCAAAATAATTCCTGTTCGAACTAGAGCATATCTTTTGGCAATAGCAATTAGAATTTTAGAAACATATATTCTCAAATCAAAGTGAGTTAAGACAAGAATGAAACCAAAGTTTCTTTTCTTTATTTTGCACAACAGAAGAGGAGTGTACATAGGAAAAACAAATATTTCGTGTGGAACTAGCTGAGTATTGGTGGTGGGGAAAAAAAATCCAGCCAGACATACTTTGTGTTTTGGAGAACCTCCATTTTGCCGTTTGCCTAAAAATAGCCATTTCTCAGGCTTTTTCTTAATACTGCAAGTTACTAATTTGATAATTTATAAATGAGATGGTTAAGTTTAAAGTAGTGCCCTCAAAATATTGTTAAATTTAGGTTATCACAAAGAGCAGGGAGACCTCACAACTAAGAATTTTGCAAAAAGTACAGTGGTAGAAATCGTTTAGTTGTCAGATTGTAGAGCATGAGACATAAACAGCCACCTTCCTCTTCATACTTTAATGCTCAGTTTGTAACATAGTCCTTTTAAAACGCATTCGTTTCCACTAAATGCATAGTGGTGATTACTTTTTACCCATGAGCCCAATGTGCATTTTTTTCCCCCACTATGAAGTTAAAAGGAAAAGTTTATATATTTAAAATGTTAATTCAGAACCCATATTGTGGTGATTACTATTATGATGTGAAATGCTGTAGCACTGATACAATACACACCACCTGAAATTCACTGGCTTTTGAATACTATATATATTCATATTTTGTGCCTAACTCACTTCATATAGTAGTTTTAAGTTGGGTTAGTGTATTGCATCCTGCATTACTAATTCAATTTATTGTTGTTTGAAAGAATTATCTGGCACTAAGCAGCCTGTCCTCATCCCTGCCCTTCCAAAAAAGCTCCCATAGCACCGTTCTTGCTTGCCTGGACAGTCTGTTGTCAGAATCAAACAAATGACAGCTTGGAGAAGTTGGAATGGCCATAGCCCTAGGAGGTCACAAGGAGGTAACAATATACAATTTTCATGGTTCAAGGGTAGCCTTATCCTACTGTTCTTCATTACAGTACTGCAGTGAGTTCAATTTTATTAAGTTTTAAGTCTTAGGAGGCCAACACCATTAACTACATGCTGGATCAAATAATTTTTTTGTATTATGATTGTTTTTTCCTCTTGTTGAGAGAGGAGAGGAACTGATGCACAGAATTCTAAGTCTGTAAGAAGTGTTTGTTTGAGCAGTGAGTGGATTGCATAGAAACCTGAATTTCAGTTGCTTCGACATCTTTAATATACAGGTCCCATACAATTTGACATACCCTGCAATTTGCTGCAGTATTTCATGTGCTATCCTTTCTGTGGTCTTCATTTGTTTTTTCAGCCATTTTCCTGTTTCGTTTTTATTTTATGGTGTATTGACACTGAGTGTGAAAGACTTAGGCTGCTGTGCACTTTACAGTCTTAAACATTCTTGCTTTTGATCCAGTTAGCATGTAGTAGAGATCAACAGAGTGCCTTTGCCTCAGCCTAATGCTCAGATTGAACTTTTATTTTTTGACATAACTTGGTCTTGTGAACCAACTCATTCGCTTCTTTTTGTGCGTGTTTGAAATACACCTCTACCCCGATATAACGCGGTCCTCGGGAGCAAAAAAAATCTTACCGTGTTATAGGTGAAACCGCGTTATATCGAACTTGCTTTGATCCGTCGGAGTGCGCAGTCCCGCCCCCTGGAGCACTGCTTTACCACATTATATCCAAATACATGTTATATCGGGTTGCGTTATATCGGGGTAGAGGTGTAGTTTTATTTCGTAATATAGCAAAGTAAAACTACTAACAAGTACATTCACTGCAGCTTGTGTGCTATATATGTACAATTGTAAGGTACAATACAAGCATACACATGGTAAAGATTCCAGTATTTTAAAAGGATTTTTAAAAAAGATCTTAAAGCTACAAAAACATGCTTCACTGGGAATATACAGCAAATGAGAAACTTCTCTGCCTACACTCTTTAACCTCAGATTTGTTTGCTCTTTCTAACTGGAGAATATTAATAACTTTTTGCCCAAATTTATTGTTCTTGGACTACGACCTGCAGATAATTTTGGGCATCTCTGTTAACATTTAAAAGCTGTCTCTGATATTATAAGATAACAAACTTAATACAGTTAATTCAAACACAGACCCTGAACTGACATTTAACAATAGAAAAACACTTATTAATAAGATTTTAGATTAGGCTTTTTACCCTTAGTTTTTCTTTTGTCCCCATTTTTTAAAATTGTACATGAAGTTTCTTCTACTTTTAAGAGTTCACTGGCCGACATGAAATCACAAAACGGGAATGTTATGCCTTGTTAGTAAAACATGGGACAGATTCGTTTCTGGTGCAATACCACTGAAGTCAGTGGAGTTACATCAGGGATTAATTTAGCTCCATCAATTTGGCTGGTTATACCACCAAAGCTTCCATCCCTTAGGCTATAAACCTTTTCGTCTGTGACTTTTTCTCCAACCACCTTGTCTGCATCTCTGGACAAACATTCAGAAAATATTTTAAATCTTGGCAAGGCCATTTTTTTTTCTTTGCGTGCTGCTACTAAGATACTATGTTTATCAAATGGGTATGAATATGTTGCTGTGAATGTGCCCTCTGGGTAGTCACCTTATGGTGGGTGTTGAAGGTGCGTCCTAAAGTACTATTGCATATATTGGGATAGTGGGGGAGTTTTGGAATTCCTTCACAAAGAAATTCTGCAGGACTGGATCTTCCTTGTCTGCCGTTGGGAGCCCCACGATACTAAAATTCTCCTTAATAAAGGGCATGTCCTCTGTTCAGTGCATGTGACTCGGGTCCCCTCTTCTGACAAGTCCAGGAGGAAGCTGTGTTCCTGTGTGTGTTGGCTTAAGAGGGTGATGACCATCTTATCACAGTGCGACTGCTCTGCTAAGATGTTGGTGAACTAGAGGTGTCAGTATATTGGCCTTTTTTTGTTTTTCTTCATGTTTTCAAAGTGACCAATGTGACTTACGTGGTGTGCATATGTTTACATGTATAGCTGTTATAACTTGTCAAGTGTAAGCATTTCTACCTGTGTCTGGTTAAACTACTTACAAAAGAAGTGTTGCACAATTAGAAGGTGAATGTAGTATCAACTATAATGAGATATACTTTTGATAGAAGCCCCACAACTTGAGGAATTTAAAACTAGATTGCACATAGTACTAGATAATATACTATAGGGCAGTGGTTCTCAACCAGGGGTCTGGGCCCCCTGTGGGGCCGCGAGCAGGTTTCAGGGGGACTGCCAAGCAGGGCCAGAGTTAGACTTGCTGGAGCCCAGAGTAGAAAGCTGAAGCCGCACTGCATAGGGCTGAAGACCAGGGCCCTGATCCCTGCCACCTTGGGCTAAAGGCAGAGCCTGAGCAACTTAGTTTTGCGAGCCTCCCTGTGGCATGTGGCACCACGCAGTTGTCCTGCTTGCTAGCCCCTAATGCCAGCTCTGGCGTTCATATGCAGAAAACTAGTAATTGTGGCACAGGTGGACTGTGGAGTTTCTGTAGCATGTTGGGGAGGAGGGAGGGGCTCAGAAAGAAAAAGGTTGAGAACTCCTGCTATAGGGAATAATCCTGCACTTCGCCTTGCAAAATTGTACTGAAAATATATCAGAACAAGCACAAAATGACCTTGCTTGCCTTTTACCATGATGACACGAAAAAGAGCGATATTTTACTTGCCCCTTTCTTTTTGTAATTCTGAAATTGCCTAAAAGGTTCTTTCCATCACTAATTTCTATAGACCAGATCCTGAGAGGAAATGTGTACCTGCATCTCCCAACTGCAAATCAAGGGGAATTGCAGGTGGTCATAACCTCTTGGGATTTAGACCCATCATTATGTGTCTCTAATTGTATGCTGCCAGTTAATGCCCATAGCTTTTATTTTTATTTATTATTGTTTGTATTACCACAGTGCCTAAGAGCCCTAGTCAAGGATCAAGACCCTATTATGCTAGGCTCTGTACAAACACAGAAGAAAAAGGTGATCTTTTAACATACAAAATATAATGCGTGAAATCCTGGCCCCACTGAAGTCAAATGAGAGTTTGGCCATTGACTTCAATGGGGCCAAGATTTCCCCGTGTGTGTAATTTATTTTAAAAGTGTCAGTTCTAAAAATTGTATGGTTTCCATAACAGAAAAATTCATGAACAGTTCACATGCTACACATCACTATATTAATTATATACTAATTCTAATTTCAAATAAGCCAAATTTAATTAATTCCTCTCCTTGGTGTATTTCTTAGGTCAGCATGCCACTTGATATATTTTGGCCCTTTCTATTTTTGAAGTACTAGCCATATTTCTAGAAAATAAAACATCTCTTATTAAAAAAAAAAGATTAAGACTCACTGAAAACACTAATCATAGTGGCAAATAAAGTAACATTTTACTGACACTATTGTCCAAACTGTCATTAAGATAGTAGGGTAAAATATTTGTGTGTAGATGCACAGCAAACATTTTAAATCTGATACAATACAAACTGGCTGTTTTCTGTAACTTTAGCTATAGTAAGTTATATTTTCAAGGCTGATAATTCAAATTGAAGCCTCTACTTCAGTTTTGCAGCCAAGTGATTAAATACATTGAAAGCAACCATTTCTAAGTGTTGCTTTCAATCGTGTGGACATTCAGTAGTCTGTTCAGTATCTTGTTGGAGACACTGTTGAGTATGAGTGGTTGAGAGTTTCAACCTTGATTCTTTCATCATCAGTATATGGATTTTTTGAGTATCCTATGTACTTGCAGCTCAAGTATGCCAGCTGTACCTAGCATGCACGTCTGTGAAACACAAAGATTTTTTTATTAGAATTAATTAGCAGTCATTTATTTTAACAAACCAGTGCCAGCAGTTTTCTTGTGTTGACTTTTCCACATAACCTCTGTGCTACATACAGATTTGTCCTGGTGTTGCTTGGTAACAGTATGTCAGTGTTAATATGCTACCCTCTCAATAATATGTACCTTGTGGGAATTCCTGGATATATCAGTAAGTGTGATTTATTTTTTATTTATTTATTTTTTTACAGTATATACAATAGCATAAGTAATAGTTTCCTAATCAGATTAAGCAATCCAAGCTCTAAGGCCATCGTAAACATTTACCACTCAGGCAAATAATAAAACTTGCACTTGATAGCATGTTTTATTCACTGATCTCAAAGCACCTTTATAAAGGTGGAGAAGTGCTTATCTTCATGTTATAGACTGACAAACAGGCATGGAGAGGTTAAATGACCGGCTCAAGGCAGACAGAATCAGTGACAGAGTAGGTCTCCTGATGCCTGTTGATCAAACCACTATTTCATGCTGTCTTGTCCATATCTACTGGGGAACTGAGCCTTCTGACAGGTAAGCAGAATGGTCTCTATGGCCATTTGTGAGACTCTTTTTGGTTTCCACCCCCTCTTTATTCCTGGTATGTTCCATTCCCGAGTGCAGCTGTTACCCAGGCTCTACAAAAGTGTTGTACAAATAGCTCTTTCTATTGTATATTTCTAGCCTTGAAGGGACACTTTGGTGTTGTACAGATTTGATCCCTCTGAAGACAGTGCCTCCTTAGCACTACCAGCTTGATGAGTCAGAATTAGAGCCTGCTCCCAGTTCTGGGTCACAGATGGTAACCATTAGGTTGGCATAATTTTTACTTATGGTGATTTACAGTCTTTTTTGGAAGTTATTTTTTTTGTAACTTTTCTTAGTTTTAATAGTCAAAATGGAATGTTTGGTGTGTCTCTTCTGAAATTTGTTCCATTAGGATCCATGTAGCAATACTTGAGATTAGGCATATTATTCTATAAACTCATAAGAAACTCAGCCAAAGTCTTTAGAAAATTCATTCTTAAAGAATGAGTTAACAGTATGGCTACATGGAGCAGGATGCAAAGCTTTTAATTACTAGCTTATGTATTTGGATCAGCCCACATTGGTTAGTGACCAAAAATAACATTTGATGACTGCTTCCTTTTATGAAATGAGTTGATGCTCTCAGTCCATTTTCCTATGGTTACGTGGCCATATCCAAAATACACAGCAATCTAAAGCACCACCAATGACAGCCTTGTTGACAGTTTCTGCAAAGGCACAAAGACTTAATCGGCAGGAGTAACTATCACACTCCTAATACGTATGTTCTTTAGTTCTTGGTTGTGACACATTGATAGGGCAACGTGTGCTACCGCTGAACTTGGCTTGACTTGATGCTCGCTGAAGACCTCTCTCCAAAGAAAAGCCTCCAAGTCTGTCAGCCCGGCACCATTCACAGGCACTAAATTTACTTTAAAAGAAAAAAAAAGTGAGCTGTCAGTGATAGTGAGGTCCTCCGTGCTGATATTCATATTCAATGTAAATGAAATTAACTAAAAAAATAGACACCATGCTTTTCTTGTCCATCGTGCTTGCTGTAGATCCTGCTTTATAAAGCAAGAATCAAATATATAGCATGGAAGAAGAGTCTAATAAAGATAACATTCAAAGGAGATTGACAATAAAATGGAGAAAATCATGCACAAGTACAATTCTTTGAATACAGAATCTCAATTTTGAGCAATTTTTCCTCTGCTAAATACCTCAATTTATACAAGATTTGTTTCTGTGCTGTTACGTATACATATGTCTAGTAATGAAACTTTGGAAGTTGCTTTTGGTGGAGCAAATTTCCTGTTTTAATAGGAAATAAAAAGATTTTTATACAATGTTCCATTGCAAATAGAAATCTGTTGTCTTACCTCACATTGTACAAATTATTTTTCCGAAAGTAGTGTGCTAAATTATTTGTTGTTGTTGGATAGAGGGGAGCAAATTCATCCCTGGTGCAGTCATGTAGTTATTGGAGTTATACCAAGGATGAATTTGTTGCAATATGTTCACCAGATCAGCTGACTGTCAAAAGGAAACATTTCTACTCTGCTGTGTTGTGTAGGTCCCTGGAACTTCTACTAATTTGCCCAAGCCCTTCTTATTTTTTGGCATTGGAAAGGCCAGTTTTAGAAAGCCTTTCTCTAAGTTTGCCATTAGCAGTCAGAACAGAATTATGTGGCAGTTCTTTAAATTGGATTTATATACTTGGACTATTTTTATAGGTTTCTGTCTTGTACAACTAGGAGAGTTGACATTCTGATTTATTAACTATCTATTCTACAAGACATACAGGGTTTAAAGATATTGAATGAGCTATAATGTTTGTGATTCAAGTCTGGGATGAGAGATTGTAAAAAGATGTGTTAAGTAAATATGACAAAATGAAAACGATAATTTGAATATATACATTAAATTATGTGTTAGGTAAAGCAAAGCTATCATAGCCTTAAATGTATATTTGGGTAGGTACCAGTTCAGAGAGGACCAGAAGTAGGTTTTTTCCCCCTACAATACATTGTTACTAAAGGAAGAGGTTGTGAAGTATGCGATTCAGAGAACAGTACTTTACTGAATAAACATAATCCAAACAATGGCTTACAATGTAAAGAACTTGCTGAATAATTTCTCTTGTTACCAAACCCTTAAATTCATTACCACTGCACTAGTGGTAGATCTGTTTTCATTAGATGAATATAATAGGTAGCTTTTAATGAATGTTTTCTATTGCAAATATCTGTGTAAACTGACAGCAAAAGATCCTGAAAATGTGTAGATCATTTAATTGTTGAGAGACGCTACATGCACCACAAGCAAAAGCATTGATTTTTAATATTTCCTGTGCAGTCTGAAGGGTATGTCATGCTATGAGTGCTCCATGGAAAACTGCAGAACAGTTTACACCTTTGATTTACACGATTGTGTTCAGTGCAGATGTTTGAAAATGTGTGTTTTCAATGGATGGCAGTAATAGAACCCTACTAACTTTATATATATATGGATTGAAGTGCTTACAGTTCCTAGCTTTCATCCTGAATAAATTGTATTTCTCAGTTTAGTTTCATTTTTTCTGTATTGGTTGGCATTAATCTCTTTGAATCCAATCCCATATGAGAAACGATTTGATCTGTATAATCACTGGTATTTCCTTCATAATTTAAAAAAACAAACAACCCAACAACTTTATAACATCTCATTAAAAAATTGGTTCAAGAAGAGATACCCTCAATCCTGTTTAACAAACTAGTTTCTGTCATATCAGTTCAGACAATGAACAACTTGGAACTTCTAATAGAAGATTCTGTGAATTCAGTTTTTTATGGCAGTTTGTGCTTCAGGTTCAGTTTTATAATGATTCTTTACAGTCCACACACTTTATTAAAACAGAGTTTCAGATGAATGCAAGGAGGAAAATAGGCAAACCAGTCTAATAGCATTATTTGAACATGCTCTTTGCATACTGCATTTTGGTATTAAAGACACTATGTAGCAGGAGAGGCTGATTCTTAGCTCCATTAGACCAGTTTTACACTGGGTCATTTCCATTGATGGCAATGGATTTAATCCTGACTTACACTGGTGTAAGTGAAAAGAGAAGCAGGTCCATAATTATATCTCTTTTTTAAACTTGCAGTTTATTCTGAAAACAAATTCCTTTCCCTTAACATTTCCATTTTCCTAAATTTGGATCACAATTTAAAATAAAGAATATCCATGAAATCTGAATATCAAATACTATAATGTTAACCCGACAACTAGAATTCAAAGCATGTCTGCCTAGCAAATTGACTTGGGTTAGCTCAGGTCTAGTGGAACTACTCACATACCAGAAGATAAATAGGTATGGGGGCCTTAAAACAGATATTTTTTTCTTGGTGATGCTTGAAGATTGGTTTTTTTGGGGGGTGGGGTGGAGGGAATTAAAGAATTAAAATCCAGCACTTAACTTTTCTTAACAGTCAAGAATTAATCTTGCAAGTTTGTAATGTGCTGTGAATCTGCTTCAAATGATGACATGCCAACAGGTTGGTGTGACGGGTTGGATCACAGAAACCCCCCTGGGAGCTGCCAACTGATGTGCCAAGACTACCTCTGCTCCTGTTTTCCCTGCCAGCTCAGGACTCCAGCACCCTGTCTTGCTGAGCCAGACACTCCCATCTGCTCCAACAAAGACCCAGGGTCTGAATTACTTGCCCAAAAGCTGCAGCTTTACCTGAAAACAGCTCACAGAAGTGTGCTTGTCTTTAGCACTCAGATGCCCAACTCCTAATGGGGTCTAAACCCAAATAAATCTGTTTTACCCTGTATAAAGCTTATGCAGGGTAAACTGATAAATTTCTCGCCCTCTATAACTCTGATAGAGAGATCTGCACAGTTGTTTGCTCCGCCATGTATTAATGCATACTTTGGGTTAATTAATAAGTAAAAAGTGATTTTATTAAATACGGAAAATAGGATTTAAGTGGTTCCAAGTAGTAACGGACAGAACACAGTAAGTCACCAAGCGAAATAAAATAAAACACTCAAATCTGTGTCTAATCAAACTAAATACAGATAATCTCACCCTTAGAGATGCTTCAGTAAGTTTTTTTTTTCCTCAGACTGGACACCTTCCGGGCCTGGGCACAATTCTTTCCCCTGGTACAGCTCTTGTTCCAGCTTACTCATAGACTCATAGACTTTAAGGTCAGAAGAGACCATTATGATCATCTAGTCTGACCTCCTGCACAACGCAGGCCACAGAATCTCACCCACCCACTCCTGTACCAAAGCCCTAACCTATGTCTGAGTTATTGAAGTCCTCAAATCGTGGTTTAAAGACCTCAAGGTGCAGAGAATCCTCCAGCAAGGTGGTAGCTAGGGGATTCTTCATGATTGCTCCTCTCCTCCTTTGTTCTCTTCCACCCCTTTATATATCTTTTGCATAAGGCGGGAATCCTTTTGTCCCTCTCTGAGTTCCCACTCCCTCCTTCTCAATGGAAAGGCACTAGGTTAAAGATGGATTCCAGTTCAGGTGACATGATAACATGTCACTGTAAGACTTCATTACCCACTTGCCAGCACACATGTATACAGGAAGACTTACAGGTAAAACACAGCGATTTGGAGACAATGGTCCTAGTTAATGGGAGTCATCAAGATTCCAAACCACCATTAATGGCCCACACTTTACATAAATACAATAGGCCCTCAGAGTTATATTTCATATTTCTAGTTTCAGATACAAGAGTGGTACATTTATACAAATAGGATGATTACACTCAGTAGATTATAAGCTTTGTAATGATACCTTACAAGAGACCTTTTGCATGAAGCATATCTCAGTTACATTATATTCACTTATTACATTTTTATAAAACCATATAGACTGCACAACGTCACAGTTGGTATGATGGAGACCTAGAGGTTCCTACCATACACACACTAAAGAAGATTAGAAGAAAGTATCTTTGGAGGATTCACACCAAGTATTAAAGAATACAATTGAGAGTTGTTACACTGCATGATACAAAAACCATATTAATATAATGAGAAGTGTCAGGAATAATGTGAAGTGAGAGCTAGGGTAATTAAATGTATCTAATAGATGCAAGACCATTTCTTTAAATTTTTTTCCTCAGACCATTAAAACTTACAGTGGAGTATATTCTTCCTCTTGGCAGGAGGCCTAGGAGGAGAGCTGGAGAATGAGGTGAAGGACAGCCGGGCCTTGGAAGAGAGGAACAGCGTGACGAGTCAGGAAGAGAGAAATGAGGAAGATGAAGACATGGAGGATGAGTCAATTTACACCTGCGATAACTGTCAGCAGGACTTCGATTCGCTGGCAGACCTGACTGAACATAGGGCACACCACTGTCCTGGAGGTAATGTTAAACTAGCTTTACAATTCTGACAGGTGGTTAGCTGGGTAATTGGACATAGCAACAGCTTGAGGCCTCAAGTGAGATTAAAGAATTAATAATGTAATTTTACAGTTAATGTAATTTTATTGTGGTGCCTTGGGTAGCCTTTGTTCACTTCTTTAATAAAATTAAAATAAAAGCAACAGCTTTCCAATTGGAATCTGTCAGTAATTATGCTAGACAAAAATGTTGTCGTTTTTTATTAGCTCTAAAAGTTGTAGACTGTTTTTTTCCCTCCCTTCAAATGGAGGAAGGTTGGTTAGTTCAAAGTTAAATGATTTAAGTGTGCAAAATACTAGGGAAGAGAGACTCTAAAGTCCTCTGACCACCTTAAGTGGACATGACAATTTCTGAGATTAAGTTTTAGGATGAGATTTGTAATCCCGTGCTAAACAAGGGCTATACTACTGCTTAATGGGTCATTATTGCATTTCCTTTTGAAGTTTAAGAGATGGTGATGGGTGTCATCAAAACCGATCTTGATTTTATTTTCTGAAAAGAGAGAATGAGCTCAGAGCATTGATGTGAACAATTGCAACATATATTGCTCTTACATGACACTTTCTATGACAGGGAAACCAGCAGGTATTCTACAGATCATGTTAAACTGATATTATTGCCTACAGTAAATATCTTTGCGGGTCTAACCAAAGATGTAAAAAAAGATATTAGGACAGTGAGACAGAGCATGTTCATGAGATTAAAGGTCTCCATCCTTATCCTTCCCAGAATGCAATATTCAACCATCACTTTTCCCCACAAGACACATCAAAGATCTTTTGTGCCAGTTCTTCTGTGGGGAGACTGGCTAGGTCATCAGCCACAGAGGGAAGCTTCCTCTCTCCTGCAGGTCGATCCCCAGACCCTCAGTCATCTTCCTCCCAAGAGCATCTTCCGCCCCTGGCCTCCTTCATTTGTCTGATAAATAGTTTGTGTCGTGTCTCCTCCTCCCTCCACTGCTCCCAGCTGGGCACAACTAAAAATAATGCTACTATAAATGTATCAGATAGGTTGAGATACCCGCAGCTTCCCAGATACGTTAGTTTAGTCTGCCCTTTGTTCCTATGATACTTCATGGGGCTTATGGTTGGGCTGTCTTGAACCCAGGCCTGTAGCTCTTTTCCTTGCCCTATTAGGCTATTTGGAAAAGTGAGTTCCTTCTTTTACCCATTTCTGCCTGCTGGGAGGGATGGTAAGTTCTCTCCTGTGCTGCAGGTGGACAGGGATTGCAATCTTAAATCTTTCTCAAGTACTGATTCCTTCGCTTCCTGCCCTGCCTCCTAAATATGCCTAGAATCAGCGCAGTTCTTGTTCTGCCAGTATTGGGCAGAGGCTAGGGAGCAAACCTGAGACCCCATCAAAACCTTCAGACAATCTCCCTCAAGGTTACTACCCACAGGCTGATAGCCACGGTAGTAGTGATGCAGGGATTCTTTAACATGCACTGAAGCATTGATAGTGTGTGGATGACATTGTTCATTCATACCTGACTGCCTGGAAGGAGTAGCTGAAAACTACATGAACATTGTTGAAGACCACAACTTCCGAAAAGGAAGGCAGAGGCGCATAGCTGAGACAGCCGTTTATACACTCAAAATGAAGACAGGCAAATGTTCAAAGATGCTGAACATGTGTAAAGTCCTGTTAGAGCAGTGTCTTAAGTGCAAAAGCAGCCACTTGAAGGGGAGCATATTCCTTTGCTCATAAAAATGGGCTTAAAAATGTGGCCCAAAATATCTAAAAAGAAAATGACATTGTTTAGTGTCAATATTTTCAGGGCCCAATTTTAATTTATTCAAAAATTTACAATTTCATTAGTGAGAATAAAAATAAATTGTGTATTTTTGTGGGACCTACCATAACACTGTATATCACTGTACTCCAACTCCTGACTTCTGAATTGCAGTTAATATTATTCATGACTGTTCTGTCTTCGTACATGACATTGGTACAAAAGGGAAGACATTTTGGCATCAAAAGGCACTGTAGAAGGACACATGGAATTGTTCCTGGTTAACTGTCCTTGGTTAACTCCGTGTGTGGATGCTCTTATTCTGGAAGTTAGGCTATTCTTCAGGAATAGCTATTGCACTTTAAATTTGTATTCTACCTTAATCAGAAACAAGTTTCAAGTGTAGACAAGCCCTAAGTTGTTTGACAAAAGTAAAAATGTTTCATTTAAAGAACAGCGAAAACAAATCTATGGGGACAAATTCAACAGAAGATGATCAGGGTAAAAATCTTTCAGCATTAGAAAATAGGATGTGTTAAAAATACTACCCTATAAAAAAAGCTACATGATAGTGTCCTTTGATATACTCCACTTCTTTTATTTGTAGTGCCTAACATACAAGATTGTAATGTAGTGTCTGTCTCTTGGCAAGTAAGGATTTCATATCTTAATCTGAAGCAATGTTTTCAGTAGTGTATGTGGGTCCAGATCAATACAGGCAATATTTGTGCTGCTAATATTACGAGGGTGGTAATAGAACATAACTAATGACTTCCTGTGGGATACTGAAGTTAGGAAGACCTTGCAACTCAGGAGTATTGCAAGATTAGGTGAGATCACTCCAAAGAATAGGAAAAAACATCTATTTCATTGGAATCCCTTAGAAATTCATTACAGTACACTAAAGTTATAATACACTTTGAAAGCACCTTATTTGACATGGAAGGAAGTAGCAAACAGCCATTTTTTCCCCTTTGCCTTTTCATGTACTTCAAACTTGTTTCTTTCAGGACAAAGCATCATTGAAATGTAGACATTTCTTGTAGCATAAATATGTGGTTTTCTTTTTGATGTCAGTGACAAGTAGATTTTCTCTTTCTGACAGAATTAGGTGCCTTTTATGCCTATTACTCTTGCCTGATGTCTGTGATTGTAAGTTATAGATTTGGAGTTTCTACCAGGATTCTGAAATGGGTTTAAGTGGGGGCAACTTCCAGAGAGGTGGCATCATGTTCCTTCTCTTCCTCCCTCCAAAAAACCAATTAAGAAGTCAGACCTTGGAAATGATCCTTAAGCCAATTAGAAGGCAGTTCTAAAAATGCCTTCCAAAATGAATGCGACTGCTGAGCATATCATTAGATGTCTTCAGGTTTTAAAATTAATTCCCCCCCCCTCTTACTTAGAGATAACTAAGTATTGGCACCCATGACAGACTTGCCAATCCTTTTTGCGAAAACAAATATTTTTTGACCATTGCTGTTATACTTTGGATTGTTGACAATAATATAATTCAAACCTAGATTTACAAATCACCATGTCCCCTCTGGCCAGCAGCAAAAGCCGCATGCATCAAGCAACTATTCAGCAGTGTACCTTTGTTTTTGGCTGATGCTGTTATTTCTTATCTGATGAAAAGTGACTGAGACAAGCTTTGCTATGTGTGTATGTGTGATTCTGTCGTTGTTTATCCGCATGCATGATTTCCTTTTCAGGATTTTAGCACTTTTCTCAGATTAAAAATACAGCTCCAGCTTCCCTTTATTTTTGCCTCCTTCACCCATATTCCCCTCCCACGCCGCCCTCCCCCATGGTCAGTGTCCATTTGTAGATTACTCTCCTTCTTTTCAGTTTCTCAACTGAATATGGAGTATTTTTTAGCACATTAGCACATCAATGAACTGGACAGTAGTAGGTTACATTGGGGTCCTTGAGCATTTCATGAGGTCCTCTTCTGTTGTTGATAACTTTACAGGTTGTCTGTTTCAAACAGCAGCAGAGCTATATATGGAAATTGCCAGCTTGGAAGCGGCTGATTTTTCTAAACTACTGTACGGTAGGAACTAGTTTATAATTAAAGTCTTGCAGTTGCTCCTTTTAATGCCCTGTAACTTGTTCACTAGGCTTACATTTTAAATGAGGTATTGTAACTGTTTCATGCTAGTGTATAATTTTTCATTTTCTTGTATTTACCTTCTACAGAGAACAGTAATTGCCTTGCAACTGTATATACAGGAAGCTCACCCAACAGCCACTATATGGCAGCTTGCAAACCTTCTGATTACATCTCATGAATATAATTCTTATGTAGTACTTTGTATTTCATACTTAAAAAATACACTTCTTACATGCTTCCCTCCCCCATGCAAAATATACAATGGTTTGCTGCACTTGATTGGCATTTCAGAGGTTATTTTTCTTTTCTTTTTTAATATTACTGATTTCCCCCCACCCCCCTTCACAGAAGAAACTGAAATGCTGTTGTGTAAAAGCAGTATAGAAAGTTAATTACACCCCTAGTTTATACAGCTGTGGCTTTAATGACCTACTGGCCCTAATTACTATGTTGTGATTCAGTCTGAGTGCTCTTTCCTTTCCCAGAACCCAGTTGCTTTCTGTTAACCTGGCTAGTGTTTTAAAGTAAAAGGTAATAGATTTCCTTTTTGTATGTGTGTGGTGCTGAAATTCATTTTTCCTGCTTTCCGCATTAAAATTGGCACCAGTAAAACCCTGGCAACATTGCCAAACAGTGTAGCAACAAATGTCTTCCCTTAGAGTGCTCACTTCTCAGCATAAGGATGTGAAAGTGGGCACTGGGACAGTTAAATGTTTATCATCATGTTGCTTGAAGGGCTGTTAGCACAAACTTTTTTGTTGCAGGCAATAACACCTCCAGATAACGGGTATACAGAAGATAATAATGTGCCGGGTCAGCCTCTGCTGTCCTTGATGACTAGGCATTTTGTGTTTGTCCCTGTATTCTGTACATGCGTTCACTGGAATAGGAATACAAAATACAGTCTGATTGACTTTTCACACTACCACTGTAGGAATGAAAGGAGCCTCATTCTGTGAGGTTCTAAGAAGTCAGTGTTGAGGGTGCTCCACTTCTCACTTGAAGTGCCAAGATATTCTTAGGCTGAGTTCTGGCTGGAATATCTGAGGGTCTAGCATAACTGATTCCTGTTACACAGATATTATTTAAGTGTATGGGGCTGGTTTTCATTCAGACTTTGAAGAAGTTCTTTTCAGGACTCCTATAAAAAGCACATTAGTAAGTTACTCTGCCAATGTGGCACCAGCCCCCTCCAGCTTCCTGTTTAAATCCACAGTGAAATGTAACCATCTCTTTAATATTCTTTACTACATTACATAAAAAGTATTGCAGTGTCTGAATCTGCAGCTGGAACTGAGCAAAAACTCAGTTACAAATCTGATGATAAATAACGCATATGCTAACCTTTGAAGTATCAGCAGTTTAGTTGAGCTTACTGTGAAATATGTTTCTTGAGCTGCTGCTTAAGTATATTCAAACTAGAACTTGTAAGATTTTCACTCATTCAGTGTGCCAGAGGGACATGTGGTGTGGTTCTGTTTAAGGATGCGGGGGTGGGGGGGTTTCAGAGTATATGTATGTGCCCATATAGGAATCTCTCAGTCCGAAGGTTGTCCTAGTGTAGTATTTAATGAATTAGGAATGTTTATAAAAGCTTTGCAAAATGTTATGATTCCTGATGGTGTTGCTTTCCAGCGGTCCCGAGAACCTTTCTGCAGTTGAAGGTAGGTGGCATTACCATACAGTCTGGCCGGGTCCAGGTCTGGGACATAGACTCAAACTGTAGGCTATTGCATAGGAAAGGGAGTAGTGGAGGATGCTAAAATGATTTGGAAATTGTTTCTTCAGCATTTTCTGTAATGTTGATTTTCTGGGTCTGTAGCAGTGCTGCCAATTGACTGTAAAAGGGTGGGATGGTGATACATTTGAACCTAAAATTAGGATTGTTCACCGTGACGGGCCAAATTCTAGAGCAGTTTACTCAGGCTTATAAGGTCAAAGGCAGCAGAAATAATGCCTCCTGCTGCACAAGTGTGCGGGCAGCAAAGCAGGGGAGAGCCCATACAAGAGCGCCTCATGCCCACCACACAGTGCATCGCAGATGGGATCTCTGTGGTGGGTCCCTCAGGTGAACATCCTGGGGCAAAGGGAAGAATGGAGTATTGTTCTCACAAATAAAGAGTTTTGTGGCCTGCATGATTCCATATAAGTAGTGGGAATAATGAGCTATGTTTAGTACTCCTGTCAACCCTGGTAGAGCCAGAAATAACTGGTGATGGTCTGGCTAGGTGGATGGCCTGGTTACTCAAACTCTTCTTAGGGATGGTAATGTCTTCACTACACTTTAAATGTGCTGTAGCTCATTTTCACACGAGCAAAGTCCTTTTACCTTGTTTTTTCATCATAGGGTCCAATGAGGGCCAGTCATTTGAGCTGGAAATATTGGTAGGATGTGTTAGCTTGATTGTATGGAACTTCAATAAGGAATTATTTATTTTTTAATACCGATTTATTTATCTTTTTTAAAAAAATTGCCTGTCCATAACTCTAGGCAGTGGTGCATACATTTAAAAGGATATAGATAAAACAAAATATCACAACCAACCCATCCGCACCAGTGACCGCAGCCCACAAAATACAAAGCAATCAACCAGAATGAAGATGGGTGCAGAATGTACCTATTAAACAAGGTTTCACTCAGAGAGCACATACCTGTGGTGTTCTGGGTACTGCACTGGTTGCCTGTGAGTTTGCAGGTGGGTGTTGGAATTGATCTTAAAAGCTCTTAATGGTTTGATACCAGGCTACCCAAAAGACCACCTCTGTCCTCAGGTCATGCTTCTGCCCTTGCGATCAGCAGAATCACTTGAGCCGAAGCTCTCTCAATATTAATGAAAGAGAACTACTGGCAGGATGTTCTTTGTGAAGGCCCATTGACTCTGGAAATCACTTCCCCACCGAGCTCGGCTAGAGCCCTGATCTGTTTACTTGATGAACATTCTGCTGGGCCCATCTTTTCTCTGGGGCATCTTAGGAAGGGTTGGAGGGGCGGTTGTGTAATGCTACGAAAGGCCTTTTGTAAGGTCCCCCCGTCCTCTTATGGGAGACTTTTAAAGATTAGCACTGGCTGGAGAGTTTTTATTTTTATGTTATCTGCTTTGTTGATTGTTAATTACATTATGGGAGGGAATGGTGCCCTAAGCCCATGGTGACCAGATAGTAAGTGTGAAAAATCGTGACACTTTTTTTTCCAGGGGAAGGGCCAGTAATAGTTGCATACATAAGACAAAGCCCCTAAGATCCGGACAGTCCCGATAATATTGGGATGTTTGGTCACCCTACCTAAGCCTGAATTGGGGGCACATTAGAACATAACATAAGAACGGCCATCCTGGGTCGGACCAAAGGTCCATCTAGCCCAATATCCTGTCTGCCAACATTTGCCAATGCCAAGTGCCCCAGAGGGAATGAACAGAACAGGTACTCATCGAGTGATTAGTTTTGGTTGTTTTATACACTTAAATGAATAATAAATATTTGGGAATAAGAGAGAGGGAATCTTTGGGAATAAGTGAGTTCCAGAATCACTGATGGCAGCTGTGTCAGAGTATCTCTTGCAGACAGTAGTGGATGTCTTTCAGGTAAGCAAGGTCCAAACCGTTCACTGATGACAACTGATACTTTAAAGCTCAAGTCAAAAAATAAGTCAATCAGGACTGTGTACAGACAATCATGTTTCCAGTGGGAAGCACCCTTTGACCAACAGAAGCTACTTTCTGTGCTAACTTATGTTTTCAAGTGGTCTTAAACTCTATTCTGTTAGCTCCATGGAGAGCACATGGTAGTTGTCTCAAATTGTCAAAAGCTGGATTACTATAGCAGGGTTCACATTCCAAAGTAAAGGCTGTGCCTTACTTGTCAAGTGCTGATGGGAGAAACCAGTTTTGGCCATAACTGCTCCCTGATGATCTAGATTTGCTGTGGTCTTACACAATCTTCAAAATGCAAACGTGAGTGAAGAATGGCAGGTGTACCCTCCCAACCAAGGGAGCAAATAGAGTATTCAATATTTTCTCCTAATTTCTTTCTCCAGCCTCCTAACTGTCCCTCAGTCTTGTCTGGATTGAGCTTCGGGTAGATTGCCCTTATCCAACCCCCTGTCTCAACCAGAGCAGAGCAATGAAATTGAGACACAGATCTGCTTGTCTTCAGCATTCTGAAGGCATCTTATCCCGTCTCCTAACGACTTCATATACTCTTCTGACAATGTGAATGACTAGACTGAACCATGTAATACCCCACGTGAGAGAGCTCTGAGCAGCTGCCCACTACTGCTTTTACTCTCAGAAAGAAAGAGAGAATTGGAGCCACTCAAGAGCAACTCCATCTATTCCTGCTAGGGACTGCAGATGTGTAAAAATATCTCGTAATGTATGGTATTGAAGGTACCTGACAGAGCTAAAGAAATCAGCATGGCCACTTGATCTGCATTCATCACCAGGAAATCACCAATCAGTGCAGTTAGTGCAGTTTCTATGCTGAAACCAGATTGGCGGAGTTCAAGCAGATCTGGTCTGAGGGTTGTCTTGCCACAATCCTTCTGTTCAGTTCTCCCCCTGTTCCTCGCAAAAAAGAGTGGGAGACTTGAGACATGTTATAAATAGAGAACTGTTATGGGTTACTGCCAAATTGACATTGTCTGTAAAACAGCGAGCAGATAAACTATGTCCTCTTAACACTAGAGCAGCAGTAAACACTAGCATGTCTGTCCTAGCATGGGGGAAATGGTGGGGCTATGGCCATCTCCCCACTAGTGGGAGATGGATTATACCTTCCTCTGTGTGGGAGCACTGGGGGGGACAGAAAGGTTCTCTCTGTCTTCACAGCAAGAGTCACAATTAAGTCTTCAATATTTACTAAGAAGAAAAGCAACTAGTAGTGTATTTCATGCATTCATCACAGAGCACAGTTTTTTCATAAAAAATGCTGAGGGAAAAAACCTTTCTCAGGTTAGTGTCTTTGAGAGTAAAAAGTAAAAATGGTCAGAAAATTTTTCAAACTTTGAAATTTCAGCAAAAAGATGGAGGAGAAAACGTATGAACGTTTTCAAAAAATTGCCTTCTTTTCTTTGACTAGCTGTAGCAAAAAACATAGATACTCGGTAGTAGACATGTGAATGCTTTTGTTGTAGCCTCATTAAACTTGGCTTGTCTGCAGACACAGCTGGCATGTTGTTCACTGTGCTCCAGGCATGGGGAAGCCAGAATGCAGCCTCCCCCCAGTGCCGGCTGGCTTAAGGGAAACTAGCCAGCATGGCTTGGTCATCTTCAGATGCCCAGCTTTCAGGTGGTTAGCTAGAGCATCCTCTTTAGTGACTTCTGAGTTTAAGGAACTCAGAGCTCAGCTTGCCCTTGATGCTAGCCTTTAGGGGCTGCCTGATACGGTTTTTTTGCCAGCTTCCAGCCTGGTGTTCACTGCACCCTGCTTTGAGGAAACCTCTGCTGCCTCCTATCTTTTCCATGGGGTGTATAAGAGGCCGAAGTGTTTTGAAGTCAGTGGGAATGGAATGAAGTAGCCCAGCTGGAGGAGACTGGGCAAGACTTGGGCTCTGCAGTTTCATTTCCTGTGTGTGCCCCATAACAAATACCTCCTCAGTCGTCTCTGGGCCTTTCTTTTCTTTTACTGTTCCCTAACTGTCTCTGGGCTTGTCTACGTTCTGCACTTTGAACTATGGAGGCATGACTAGCAGGGTGCACCAAAATGCTGCCCTGCTACTGGCCTGTGTGGTCACTGCGGGCACAGATTAAAAGATTCCTAGTTTGAATAAATGTAATCCTCTTCAAATAGGATTACATTAATGCAAACTAGGAACCTTTTAATCTGTGCCCACAGCATCCACACGGGGGAGTTACAGTGCCGCACTTCAGTGCACACTGCTGTTCCTGCCCCATTGTCCAAACTGTGGAGTAGTATAGACAAGCCCTTTTCTTATTACCTTTTTTGGTTACTTTTTTACCCCTTTCTCTTCTTTCACTTCCATTGAACCACCTTCTTTTTCAACCAGGAATTTTTTTGCTTTTTAAAAACTCTTTTTATGTGAATCACTACTGGTGGGAGGTGCTGGAGTGATATCCCCGGAGACTGGATTCTTCTCCCTACCGAGAGAGTCATTACAGCATGGGTTGCAGTAGTACAAACTCTCCCATCACTTTGCCTCAATCCCTCACCTGGAGGGACTGCCTGTAGAGGGGAGCCACATCTGGCTTCTGGCAACTAGGGTACCAGTTAGTGTAGTTGTACCTTGTTTTAAGTGTGAACTTATGTCCATTGAGGACTAGTCTGAGACCATCAAACTCATCCATTTTATAGTAACAACATTCAGGCAATTTGGGCTGGATTTGAACTGGTAATCTGGTGGTGAAAGGCTCTAGACCTCATTTCCACTTCCTGCTTTGCCATCCAATCTTGTTATCAGAGTCCATCTCAGCTGTCTTGTACAGCGTGACAGTGCATTTTCAGGAGTCATTCCTTTTCCTAGCAATGATTGTACTGAGTCTTCCTCTTGTTTTTAAAGTCACTGTGGTTGAGAACCTCTTTAGTGGAAGCAACAATATACTTATGAAATTAACACTAATAATAAAAAAGGCAATTGCAAGACAGACAAGGTTATGGAGATTACTAGTTTATTACTACATACTTTCTTTTGCAGTAGTTAATGAAAAAATGCAGGTTGGAATTTTCAGTCTATTCTAGATACTTATATGGCCCCCTGTACATTTGAGCACTTCACAATCTTCAATGTATTTATCCTGACTACACCCCTGTAAGGTAGGGAAGCACTATTATACCCATTTTATAGAGAGGAAACTGAGGCACACACTAAGTGAGTTGTCCAGGGTCACACAGGAAGTCTTTGGTGGAGCAGGGACTTGAACCCAGGTCTTGATGTCCTAGGCTAGGAGCATGGTCCTAATCACTGGACTGTCATTCCTTTTAAAAGGACCACTTTTTTAGCAGATGGATTTTCTAAAGGAGTTAGGCACCCAAATTTCATTGACTTGAATGAACTATGAATACAGGCGATTTATCGCAATCAAAAAGAATTTATTTGGAAATTGTACCAATCAACGTTATATCTGCATGCATTAAAACAACAACAAAACCCTTTATCATGCTGCTGTGGTATGCTAATATGAGATAAAAAGTAGCTTATGAAGTGCCTTCCTCACTTTTTTTCCTAATATTCATTTATGATGATCCTCAAACTTATCTCTTCCTCAACATCTTGTCTGACCTTGACTTTTGTAATACTGAGTTCTCCTGGTTCTCCCAGTGCGTTCCTTGAGTGCTGTCTTTGGCTGGTCCACCTGCTTCCTCCTATTGTCTTTGTAATTCCAGCAGGGGGCTCTCTCTCTTTGATATCCACCTCTTTGCTTTACTTTTCTCAAGGCCGTCATTATCTCAGTTCTTGCTTACTGTAGCTTCCTCTTCTCTGGCCACCCTATTATCACATGCCTCCTGTCCAATCCACATGAAACACAATTGCTTTCCCTGTCTTGTCTTCCTTGCCCATCATTCTGACTACCTGATTACATTCAAGTTTTTTGCTTTGGCTTTCAAGGCTCCTCAAAGCTCCTACCCTATACATCTGCTCTTCCCTACCCTATACATCTGCTCTTGTTTCTTATTGTGTTGCCCCTTTCCCCGTCGCTCTGCCAGTGATGCAGGCCTTGAATACCCATTTGTCTTCTTCTCCCATGTTTGTCTCTGAGCTTTCTTCCATGATGCTCTGTATGCCTGGAGCACCTTCTTTGAATCTTGAGATAGAGTTGCCAACTTCGTTTGGATGAATTCCTGGAGGTTTCATCACATGACATTATCTTTAATTAAAGATTCATCTTTAATTCCTGGAGACTTTAGGACAATCCTGGAAGGTTGGCAACCCTAATCTTGAACAGATCCACAGGTCCACCACCACCTCCTTTTTCAAATCCCTCCTCAAGACGCTTTCAAGAAATCAGCCAACAAATCAGCTAGATTGTCGGCAGACTTGGCTGGGTTGAGAGGATTTAGAGATACCTGGTATTATTGATTAATTTGTTTGTTTTAATAATCAAACGTATTGTCGAATGATTCTGAAACATCAAGCCATGCACAGAGTTAAACCACTTGATCTTATCACAGTTACCTTTACTCCACACCCTCTCTTTCTTTTTCTTGCTTTTTTTTTTTTTTTTTGGGTTACACATGCTGCTTGTGTCCTGATCAGGTTAGATTCTGAGCTCCTCAAGGTAGGGATTGTTTCGCTCTAGGTATTTGAACGGAACCTGGCACACCGAGATTCTGATCCTGATTGGAAAAGGAAGCTAGTAGAAGTTGTATCTTAACTTGTGTACTAGCTTAAGGAAAAATATTGCTTGAGTTCTCTGGCCAATAGTTTAAACTCCACAAATGCCAGCATCAGAAATAAACAGAGATGAGAAAATGATTCATTTTGTGTTGAACAGTTATTTCACAGCATTAACTGGCTAACGTTGCTTGCATTGAAAACGAGGGGGAGGGGCATCAGCCAAGAAGAAAAATGAAGACAGTCTGTCTGCACAGCAAATTGGGAGCGTGTGTTTGCAGTTCGGGCCTGAACAATGCTGACTGGTTTGACAGTGGCTGCCACAGTAAGTGGTTGTGCATATCTGGATCATAAAGTGACAGGCAGCAGGTTCAGTTTGTAGAGAACAGGGTGGGTGGGAAATGGAAGTAGATTTGTGAACTTGCCCCTTTTGAGAGAGCAAATGTGACCAGGATAGTTGATGAGCAGCTTGCCACTGTATCCAAGTGCGTTTTGCTGTCAGGGAATGTCACTGTGGACACCTCTGTAGTTTAAAGGCGCCAGTATACGTATGCAGGGAATAGTGGAAGGTCGTTGTTAAAAATTAGTGTCTGGACTTTGGATTTTACTCTGTTGAGGAAGATACCCACAAATGTTTTGAATTAGTTCGCTTTCCTGCATATTTGACAATTTTGGAGGAATGGATCCTAACCAGAATTTCAGGGAAAAATAAGTTGCTTTGTTAAAACAGACATAAAAAAAAAAAAGAGAGAGAGGATGGGCTTAACTTTTGTCCTGAGGGTGATAAAACTGCATCACACAGCTGAAAATCAATCTGACCTTCACCCACGTGATGCTGTTGTCTCAGTCTGTCTTTCATTTCCTTTGGTTGAGTGAAGGCCATGGCATTCAGTAGGGAGAAAAAGCAGAGGAAGGAGGGGAGAATCCTGTTTTCACTGCAGAGGCTTCAGTGCTTGCTTATGTTGACTCCAAGAAAAAGAGTTGCTGTAAAACTTTGGATGTCTATATTTTAAAAAATCTTTTCCCCTCTTAATGGATGGGAATCATATTAAGGTAAAGATTTGCTATCAGAAGAGGGGACAAGCACTATAAAAAAAGTGTGTTTGTGATCCAAAATATTTTGTTTTTATTAAACTTGGAATTAGTCAACAACAATATTTTATATTGAAAGCTTTATTTGAGAACAGGAAGTCTGCCCATTCATTCAAAAATAAATTTGTATCCCAAGGAAAAATGTCTAAAGAAAGAAAATTTACCTAGATGTGTATATATTTATATATACACTAACATGTTAACAGAATTTAAAGTCCATGTGCATACAACGTTATTGATTTGCAAAATGCAGGGACAGGCTGATGTGGGCAGTTTTGTTTAATGAAAAGAGTTATACCACTCTGAAACTTTTGAATATTTGAAGATCCCTCTTTTCCACTGCAGCCTGAGGCTTGGGGGTACATGCAGACATATTCACACCTTATTTTTCCAAAGATGCAGTAGAACATCTAATGGCAAATTTGATGGCATTCTGTGCATCAACAGAGTTAAAATTAAGAGTACAAGCACATCTTGATATTTTTTACTGCATCTAGAAAGAGGTTTAAACCACAAACCATGACCATTCACCCAAACCTCTATTTCTTTCGCCTAACTCTGATGGTTCAGCTTAAATGGGGCCCAGATCCAAAGGATGTCTGATCCTTTCTTTTGTAAAGCAAATGCTTTTTGTTTGAGGTTTTATAAAATCAAAACCATCCTAAATTCTGCCCATTCCAAACTACATTTTTTCTCATCCAGTGTGGGCCTTATCAATAAATGATTGTCTTCTGTTTTTATTTTATATATGTTACTTTCAGTAACATGGACAGTTTGAGGTTTCTGCTGTTTTCCTTGTTTTGCAAATGTTGCCTATTTTAGGAAGGTCTGTAAGAAATGCCAAGTTCTTGTTAAAAAAGATAAAGCTACAGATTGGATTTAGCTGTAGGTGCTTAATCCTTACTTTGTAAAGGTTAAGAGTTGAACAAATTATTCATTTATCTGTTTGAGAAGACAAAGATTAATTTTTGACTAACTTTATTTATGTAAGTATGTTTTGTCTTCAGATGTGCCAACAATCACTGGTATAGTCATATGCTATTATTTTACAGATTATTAAAATAGAGCAGCAAATTTGTAAGATACTTAGATTTTCTCTTGGCGGGTTTTGCTGTTAAAGTCTGTGTGATCTGCCAAAATGTAATTTGCATAAATGTAGACTTCAACAGGTTATCATTCTGTTTAACGCTATTAACTGCCCAACTACTGTACAAATTGGCTTCCAGAATTGTTAACAGGGTAGCTATCTATCACGTTCAACGCCATTCCATTTGCTGTCTCACTGAGCACAGTGCATGAGCTAAAAGGAAAGCAAGAAGGTCAAAGATCTTTTTGTTTAGTCTTTTTGCACATTTAAAAGTTCTATTATGTATTTCTATTGCTTGTGGTGTCCAGTCTGTTGCCTATATTGCCTACTGATGATGAGTTTATGAAGCTAAGTAGATCTTTTGTGCTATAACCAAGCTATTTTTGTTTGTGTCTGTATTAGGTGAGCATGCTTCAGCTATAGATCTCTCCTACTCAGGAACAGGGCCAATATTTATCAAGTGTACCTCAGAATTAGAACTTGTGAAACAAAGTCAAACCATCCTACAGGATGGTTAATAGAAATGTCCAGAAGGAAGATGACAAAGAAGACACTCACATCCCTTGCCCTTCCTTTTATGATGATATGTGAAGTTAGGCTGGTTATTTGGATGTGTTGGTGCCTACATGTTTGCATTTCTGTGAATGTCACAGCTGCTGTCCTGGGCTGCTCTGCAAAGCTGGACAAGGCTGAAACACGTATGTCCCATGCACACACACTTCTCTCTACCTTAGGAAGTAGGTGAAGTGTGTGTGTGGGCACATGCCCACATGAGCACTCACTTACAGGGTTTTCACTCCTTCATTTTGATCAGTCTTTCCTACCCATTCTGTTCTATTTACCAAAGCAGCAACAGTCACAGTATTTGCCCTGAGGCTGGGAGGGCAGTCAGTCTCCTCAGAGACCTCAGTGCTGCTACTTGACCAGCATTTAAGGGATGGGAAAAAAGCAGAATATGTAATGCTCCCTCCTTCTTGTTGCTGGCACTGCGCTCTTTGGTTGTTTTCTGTTTCCAGCAGCAGGAAGGGCTTTTTTCCCCCTCTGGCTTGTGTGCTATAAATAGGATTTTTGAAAAATATTAGATTGAAGTAGAAGTCATTGGCATCTAAGTTAGCAGCCATTGAAATGAACATAGCAGTTCACACCTCAGAGCTATTGTTTCAGGCTGTCTGCAAATTCAAGCAGATGTCTCTTGCTTTTCATTTTGAAAATTTTATTTGCAACCATAAAAGCTAGAGACTTTTTTTTTTTTAAAGAAATTGAAAGCTGAGACTAAACCAGCTCAGAGGCCTGTCTGCATGCCACAATCAAGCCCTATGTGCTCACTGTTCTAGGATTATCCCATACCTGGGAAACACTGCCATAACCCACACTAAAACCTTTCTCAGTGTCTTTGAGTTCTGCATACAGTCGGAGCCATGCTGTCGCACACCATCCTCTCCATTATCCTGCTCCATGGCATCCTAGCTTTCATACCTTGCAGCTTGAATCTCACTCTCCTCTCAGTCTTTTTCCGAAGGAGCTTTGCAGTTATCTATAAGCTGTCTTGCTTTTCAGTATGGCCCTGGTAAGCTCAAAAACATCTGCAGGCAGGGTCATTCCAGATCGTAGGTCTTTGGAGGATATTTAGATGTAGTGTCTAAAGATTTATCCCAGAGTGCCTGTTACAGCTTTGTTTGTATTATTATCTGAAGTTATCCCGCTGCAAAATTCCTCAGGAGAGAGAAATGGTCAAGATTACTTAGAAACATCTGTTACAAATTCATAAAAACACTGTAGAATCACTAAATGCAATAAGAACATGGGTGGACATAGTGTGTCTTGTGGTCCTACAGAATCTGGGACATTATCTCTGATTCAGATCTATACAGCTTCACCAAGTTTTTCAGAGATCCTCCTTTCAGGATGGGCACTTTTTAGAAATGAGGAGTAGCTTTGGCAGTGAATACAGAAGAATGTTTCTGTTGAATACATTTGTAGGACACATCTGGTAGGTACCTTTCTCATGTAACTCACCTGAGATTCCAATCTTGCAATCTTACTGTATTTCCAGAAGAGAGCTCTTTCTTTTTATTTGTCAAATGCTTCCTAGTTGTTCATGAAAATCATATTGTAGCTTTGTAAGCAGCCTTCCTTTTTAAAGAAGCTAGTAGTTTCTCATATATGGATAACTGGCTTGTTAAGTCTAGTCTGAGGAAATAACTGTAGGAGTGACCTCAATAGGACCTCCTAAGAGATCTGGGACTGAAAGACTAAGTCTTTAAGGCCTGGTCTACACTACAAGTTTATGTCGTATTTAGCAGCATTAAATTGAATTAACCCTGCACCCGTCCACACAACGAAGCCATTTACTTTGACATAAAGGGCTCTTAAAATCGATTTCTGTACTCCTCTCCAACGAGGGGATTAGCGCTGAAATCGATATCGCCGGTTCAGATTAGGGTTAGTGTGGACACAATTTGATGGTATTGGCCTCCGGGAGCTATCCCACAGTGCACCATTGTGACCGCTCTGAACAGCACTTTCAACTCGGATGCACTGGCCAGGTGTACAGGAAAAGCCCCGCGAACTTTTAAATCTCATTTCCTGGCCTGGTCTACACTAGGGGGGCGGGGTCGATGTAAGATATGCAACTTCAGCTACGTGAATAGTGTAGCTGAAGTCGAAGTATCTTATTTCAACTTACCTCCCATCCCCACAGTGCGGGATCGACGGCCGCAGCTCCCCCTGTCGACTCTGCTACCGCCGCTCGCTCTGGTGGAGTTCTGGAGTCGACGGGAGCGCGTTTGGGGATCGATATATTGCGTCTAGATGAGACGCGATATATCGATCCCTGATAAACAGATCACTACCCCGCTGATCCGGCAGGTAGTGTAGACATACCCCCTGTTTGGCCAGTCGAGCTCATCAGCACAGGTGACCATGCAGAACTCATCAGCACAGGTAACCATGCAGTCCAAGAATCAAAAAAGAGCTCCAGCATGGACCGTACGGAAGGTACTGGATATGATCGCTGTATGGGTAGACAATTCCATGCTATCAGAACTACGTTCCAAAAGACGAAATGCCAAAACATTTGAAAAAATCTCCAAGAGCATGATGGTCCAAGGGACTCAATATAGTGCTGCGTGAAAGTTAAGGAGCTCAGACAAGCGTACCAGAAAACCAAAGAATCAAACGAACGCTCCGGGGCAGAGCCACAGACATGCCGCTTCTACACTGAGCTGCATGCAATTCTAGGGGGGGCAGCCACCACTATCCCACCCCTGACCGTGGATTCAGAGGAGGGGGTACTCTCAGCCATGCCTCAGGATTTTGCAGACAGGGAAGATGAGGAGGAGGAGGAGGATGACAACCCTGAGGAGAGCACACAGCACACCATTCTCCCCAACAGCCAGGATCTTTTTCTCACCCTCACTGAAATACCCTCCCAAGGCGGTATGCCAGACCATGAAGCCATAGAAGGGACCTCTGGTGAGTGTACCTTTGTATATATAATACATGGTTTAAAAGCAAGCGTTTTTTAATGATTAATTTGCCCTGAGGACTTGTGATGCATTCGCGGCCAGTACAGCTACTGGAAAAGTCTGTTAACATGTCTGGGGATGGAGTGGAAATCCTCCAGGGACATCTCCATGAAGCTCTCCAGGAGGTACTCTAAAAGCCTTTGCAGAAGGTTTCTGTGGAGAACCAGCCACACGGTGGGGGGAGGGGTAAAGCGATCATCCCAGAGAATTGGATGGGGGGAGGGTTACTTTGGTTTCTGCTGCTGCACGTTAACACGAAAACTGCAGCACTCAATGGGCTTTGCTTGTTTGTATGGGAAAGGAGGGCGCTGCTTTTATGAAGGTTGCAGAAGCCGAAAGACTGTGACTTACCATGGCCGCCTGCAAGCTGAATTCTGTTGCCTGGCCCTGCGTCTGTGATCTCTAACACCAAAGCCGCAGGCACTCAATATAAAAGATGCAAAATGCGACCTTGTACTGAAATCACATGTGCTATGTAATGTAATAGTGTTGTTCACTGTGAAAGAGTATACCCATTGTTCTGTAAAATGTATCTTTTTAAATACTTCTCTCCCCTTTTTCCCTCCCACAGCTGCAGATTTTTCAAGCCTTCCTCCTCCGTCCCGAAAGCTATCTCAGATAAGGCGGTGAAAAAAAGGCACATGCGATGAAATGTTCTCTGAGATCATGAAAGAGCTCATCTGAATGAGTGGAAGGACACAGTATCACAGTACAGGAAAGCGGCCAATGACCGTGAGGACGGGAGGGACGAACATGAGGACAGGAGGGACTATCGAGATGAGAGGTGGCGACAGGAAGATCAGAGGAGGCAGGATGCAACGCTGGGGCTACTGTGGGATCAAACGGACATGCTCTATCATCTGGTGGAGCTTCAGGAACGGCAGCAGGATCACAGAGTGCAGCTGCAGCCCCTGTTTAACTGCCCTCCCCCCTCCCCAAGTTCCATAGCCTCCTAACCCAGACTCCCAAGAACACAGGGGAAGGCTCCGGGGCCCCAACCACTCCACCCCAGTGCACAGCCCAAGCAACAGGAGGCTGGCATTCAACAAGTTTTGAAGTGGCCTTTTCCTTCCCTCCTCCCATGCCCCACCCGGGCTATCTTGTCAGTTATCTCCCTATTTTTATAATCAGTTAATAAAGAATACATGGTTTTTAAACGATAGTGACTTTATTTCCTTTGCAAGCAAGCTGTGATCAAAGGGAGGAGGGTGGGTGGCTTACAGGGAATGAGTCAACCATGGAGGTGGGTTTTCATCAAGGAGAAACAAACAGAACTGTCACACCATAGCCTGGACAGTCATGAAACTGGTTTTCAGAGCTTCTCTGATGCGCAGTGCTTCCTGGTGTGCTCTTCTAATTGCCCTCCAAATTGATTCCCGACTGACCGGTAGCTGTCTGGCGTTGCAAGCTTCCACAGGGCTATCGCAACTCACTTCTCAACTGTGAGGGCTGCTCTCATCTTGATATTCTGGCGCTTCAGGGCAGGGGAAAGCAAGTCACAAAGTTCCATGAAAGTGCCCTTCCGCATGCAAAAGTTTCGCAGCCACTGGGAGAATTTTGAGAGAATTTTGTGTCCGTGTCCTCATCACTCTCGTCATCGCGCTGCCGTCGCCTCCTCCTCGCCTGTTTTTCAGGTTCTGGTTCTGCATAAACTGCCCAATAATGCGCAAGGTGTTTACAGTGTTCATGACTGCTGCGTTGAGATGAGCGGGCTCCATGCTTGCCGTGGTATGAGAAAAAAGGCGCGAAACAATTGTCTGCCGTCGCTCTGGGGAGGGGCGACTGACAACATGGCTTACAGGGAATTAAAATCAACAAAGGGAGTGGCTTTGCATCAAGTAGAAACACCATCAACTGTCACACAGAATGGCCCCCTCAAGGATTGAACTCAAAACCCTGGGTTTAGCAGGCCGTTGATTTCACGGAGGGAAGGAGGGAGGAGCAATGAATACAAAACAAATTGGGTCAATTTCTTGTTTTGACCCACTCTATCTATCTTTTACATCTTAGGCTGGCAGCAGATGGTGAAGCAAGTCATCATCTAGCCATCATCTCCTGGGTGCTCGGCAGAAGACGCTGCATTATGACTGCTAGCCATCGTCATCTGGGTGCTCAGCAGAAGATGGGAATGACCTGGCTGAGTCGCTCCCATGTTTGCCCAGGTGTCCCTGACCGATCTCACCAAGGTCGGCTAAAAGAGCACCCAGGAGTAAGATGATGATGGCTACCAGGCGTAATGCACTCTCTGCTGCCAAAAGGCAATGAGCTGCTGCTGTGTAGCAATGCAGTGCCACGTGTGGTAGCACCCAGGAGACATATGGTGACGGTCAGGCTCCATGCTTGCCGTGGTATGGAATCTGCACAGGTAACCTAGGAAAAAAGGCGTGAAACGATTGTCTGCTGTTGCTTTCACAGAGGGAGGGAGGGAGAGGTGGGCTTGACGACATGTACCCAGAACCATCTGTGACAATGTTCTTTGCCGCATCAGGCAATGGGATCTCAACCCAGAATTCCAATGGGCAGGGGAGACTGTGGGAACAATGGGATAGCTGTGGGATAGCTACCCACAGTGCAGTGCTCCGGAAGTCGACTCTACCCTCGACACTGTGGACGCACCCTGCCGATTAATGTGCTTAGTGTGGACGCATGCACCCAACTTTATACAGTCTGTTGCCAAAAATCAAATTCTGTAAAATCAGAGTAATTCTGTAGTGTAGACATACCCTAAGAGAAGGAGTCCTCAATGACTTTAATACAGTTTGATACACAACACAAGGAGAGAGAGTGAGTTTTAACAACAAACCAGAGGATTTACAATCTCTGTGAGCAAATGCTAATGTGATGTACATTTAATTTGGTCTCACTGGCAGTTTGAGTAGTACTGACACTGTGATCTTGACTGTATATTGTGAGGCAGTAGTCAGAGTCCGTAATCATGAGACAGGAGTCAAGTGTTGGCTGGAAGGATACTGGAAAGTCAAAGAGCAGGAGACAAACTGGAGATAGTCATGGAAGACAGGAAAGATTCCAGAGGGCTGGAAAAGGGCAAATATAGTGCCCATATATAAAAAGGGAAATAACGACAACCCAGGGAATTACAGACCAGTCATCTTAACTTCAGAACCTGGAAAGATAATGGAGCAAATAATTAAGCAATCAGTTTGCAAACACCTAGAAAATAATAAGGTGATAAGTAACAGTCAGCATGGATTTGTCAAGAACAAAGCGTGTCAAACCAACCTAATAGCTTTCTTTGACAGGGTAACAAGCCTTGTGGATGTGCGGAAGTGGTAGATATGGTATATCTTGTCTTTAGTAAGGCTTTTGTTACTGTTTCAAATGACCTTCTCATAAACATACTAGGCAAATACAACCTAGATGGAACAAGGTGGGTGCAAAACTGGTTGGAAAAGCATTCCCAGAGAGTAGTTATCAGTGGTTCACAGTCAAACTTGGAAGGGCATACAGACACTCCCCAATTTACACAAGCACTCCGTTCCAGACCGCCTTGCATAACTCGAATTTTGCATAAGTCAGAAACGTATACCCGACAATTATGCGCCAAAAAAACCCAAACCAAAACCTTGTATTTCTAGCTTACGGAATTTTTTCCGTAAGTGCGGTTTGCGTAAGTCGTGTTTGTGTAACCCTGGGGGCGTCTGTATTGAGTGGGATTCTGCAGGGATCAGTTCTGGGTTCAGTTCTGTTGTATCTTCATTAATGATTTAGATCATGCACAGCGAGTACACTTATAAAGTTTGCAGACGATACCAAGCTAGGAGGTGTTGGAAGTGCTTTGGAGGATAGGATTAACATTCAAAATGATCTGAACAAACTGGAGAAATGCTCTGAAGTAACTAGAATGAAATTCAATAAGGACAAATGGAAACTACTCCCCCTAGGAACGAACAATCAGTTGCACACATACAAAATGGGAAATGACTGCCTAGGCAGGAGTACTGCAGAAAGGGATCTGGGGGGTCATAGTGGATCACAAGCTAAATATGAGTCAATAGTGTAACACTTGCAAAAAAAAAAAAAAAAAAAAGTAAACATCATTCTGGGATGGATTAGCAGGAGTGCTGTAAGCAAGACACGAGAAGTAATTCCTCCAATCCGCTCCGTGCTGATTAGGCCTCAACTGGAGTATTGTGTCCAGTTCTGGGTGCCACATTTCAGGAAAGATGTGGACAAATTGGAGACAGTCCAGAGAGGAGCAACAGAAATGATTAACGGTCTAGAAAACATGACCTCTGAGGGAAGATTGAAAAAATTGGATTTGTTTAGTCTGGAGACGACAAGACTGAGAGGGGATATAACAGCTTTCAAGTATATAAAAGGTTGTTACAAGGAGGAGGGAGAAAGATCTACTACACTTCTTTGAGGGGGTCAACAAGCATGTGGACAAGGGGGATCCAGTGGATATAGTGTACTTAGATTTTCAGAAAGTCTTTGACAAGGTCCCTCACCAAAGGCTCTTAAGCAAAGTAAGCTGTTATGGGATAAGAGGGAAGGTCCTCTCATAGATTTGTAACTAGCTAAAAGATAGGAAACAAAGGGTAGGAATAAATGGTCAGTTTTCAGAGTGGAGAAAAGTAAATAGCAGTGTCCCCTAAGGGTTTGTACTGGGACCAGTCCTATCCAGAATATTAATAAATGATCTGGAAAAAGGGGTAAACAGTGAGGTGGCAAAATTTGCAGATGAAACGAAACTAATCAAGATAGCTAAGTCCCAGGCAGACTACAAAGAGCTACAAAAGATTATCTCAAAACTGGGTAACTGGGCAACAAAATGGCAGATGAAATTCAGTGTTGATAAATGCAAAGTAATGCACATTGGAAAACATAATCCCAACTATACATATCAAATGATGGGGTCTACCATAGCTGTTACCATTCAAGAAAGAGATCTTGGAGTCATTGTGGATAGTTCTCTGAAAACATCCATTCAATGTGCAGCAGCAGTCAAAAAAGCAAACAGAATGTTGGGACTCATTAAGAAGGGGATGTATAATAAGACAGAAAATATCATACCTCTATATAAATCCATGGTATGCCCACATCTTGAATACTGCGTGCAGATGTGGTCGCCCCATCTCAAAAAAGATATATTGGAATTGGAAAAGGTTCAGAAAAGGGCAATAAAAATGATGAGGGAGTATGGGACGGCTTCCGTATGAGGAGAGATTAATAAGACTGGAACTTTTCAGCTTGGAAAAGAGATGACTAAGGGGGGATATGATAGAGGTTTATAAAATCATGACTGGTGTGGAGAAAGTAAATAATGAAGTGTTATTTACTCCTTCTCATAACACACAAAGTAGGGGTCACCAAATGAAATTAATAGGCAGCAGGTTTAAAACAAACAAAAGGAAGTATTTCTTCACACAACGCAGTCAACCTGTGGAACTCTTTGCCAGAGGATGTTGTGAAGGCCAAGATTATAACAGGCATAGGCACCGACTCCTTGGGTGCTCCGGGGCTGGAGCACGCACAGGAAAAAAAAAGGGTGCTGAGCACCCACTGGCAGCCCCCCCTACCAAAACCTCTCCCTCCCCACAGCGCCTCCTGCCTGCTGGCGGGCCCCACCAATCAGCGCCTCCCCCACTCTCCCAGCGCCTGCCATCTGCTGTGAATCAGCTGTTTTATGGTGTCAGGAAGCGCTGGGGGGAGGGAGGAGCAAGGGCATAGCATCCTTGGGGAAGCAGGTGGAACTGGGCGGGCTGGGAAGAGGCGGGGTGGGGTCTTGGGGCAAGGGATGGAGTGGGGGCAGAGCCGGGTGGGGGGAATCCTCCCCGGCAGATTAGAAACTCGGCTCCTATGATAACAGGGTTCAAAAAAGAACTAGATACATTCATGGAGGATAGGTCCATCAATGGCTATTAACCAGGATGGGCAGGGATGGTGTCCCTAGCCTCTGTTTGCCAGAAGCTGGGAATGGGCAATGGAATGGATCACTTGATGATCGCCTGTTCTGTTCATTCCCTCTGGGGCACCTGGCATTGGCCACTGTCGGAGGACAGGATACTGGGCTAGATGGACCTTTGGTCTGACCTATGTGGCTGTTCTTATGAGTCAGGAACCAGAGTCAGGCTAGGTCAGGATACCAGAGGGTCAGAGGCAGGAGACAAACTGAAGATCAGAGCCACAAGTCAGATGCCAGGAGTCATGCTGAGTTGGGGGTGGCAGGAAATCAAGCTGGGGAAGCGGGCAGCACATGTCCAGAGCAGAGTGGAGCCCAGTTGTTCAGATAGCTTCCTGTTCCTGCTGCTGGCTTAAGTAGGGCCAGCGGGCTGATCAGGTGCTCTGGGACTCCACCAATAGGATCTCCGAGGCAGAACCTCACTCTGGGACTGAGCTTCTTGGGTCCTAGGTAAGCAGTTGTCAGCAGGCTGCCAGGTGGAGGGTTGGAGCGTGGCCGCTCCCGTGAACCCTGTGAACCTGGACTCAAGAGGCCTGGGTCATGACAGGCTGCAAAATGTTTGAGAGGGGGAAAAATGGATACAGAGGTTTTAGAATAAATGAGTCACCTGCGTCCCAGATTAATGCTTGACAGAGAATGGTGCCTTGTTATCACTCCGTAAGTGGAAAGGAGATGAGATTGGGGACAATTTCCATAAATTCATGACAAGGTTGACTATAAGGGTAAAAATTCCCCTGCCACTTCACCCAGTAGTGAATCCACTATAACCATAATCACTCTTCCCTTTGGGAGCCTTTTGAGAAAAACCCTCCTATGACAGAAGCATGTCTCAATGCTTTTCATCTTTGAGTTGCCAGGTAATAGGATGTGGCTATAGAACAAAGGATGTTCTGATAGAGTAGATCCTGTGTAGCAGGACCATGGATATGCTATATCAATTGTCTTTTATAAGATACACATTTTCAGTTACTGGTAATAAAAACCCTCCTGCCCAGTGTTGTACATTTGATGCATTTCTTGAGGAAGAGGAAAGTTTTATAGGAAATGAGAAAAATTAAATAAATGTCACTAGTGCCCCTTACCCAGACATGGTTAGATTTTTCAGAATGGGAAACTTTAGTTGTCTTCTGCGTGGAAGGGGATTTGGAGAAACAGGACTAGATCAAAGGGCACTAAGGAACTTTTCGTGCATGTCAGCAGAGTCCACATGGACACTTAGCATGTGGCAGGCTAGTTATGGGGTAGAGTCACACCCCAGCTTGTCACAAACTAAATGTTTTTGTAGACATGCCCACACAAACACTTCTCTGGTCCAGCTATTGTCTTTCCATCCCATTTATTCTGGAGCTTCTAAAATTCACCATGGTAGATGGCAGGGTCTTCGTGATTCTCTTCCCACAGTGCCTCCTGAGGCATCTTTAGGTTCTGAGTGGAAGAGCAGCATTTTCTTATTTTGCTGCTGCTAAACGGGTGTGTAGAATGAATGACTGCTCCTCTGCGGATATCGATGGAGGGTACAGAGGGAGTGGTCCAACTTGTCTGCTCCCCAAGAAGACAAGTTGGGTGGGGCAGGTCCACCAGCCACTCCTTCCTCTACCACATAGATGTTGCACTTGTGCGCATGTATTATACGGGAGAGGGAGTTGCAGAACTCTGGGCCTCTTCCTCTTTGGAAGAGAACTAAAAGTTGAGGATCCCCTCTGGAGAGGGTGGTGTCCCTCAGTAGCTTCAACCACAAAATATATAAAACTCAAATTTCGTTTGGTTTTAACTAAACCCAGATAAAATTTGGTGTTTGCTGAGTCTCACTTTCAGTTTTTCAGATTCATTAAAACCCCACATTCAAAGAAACATACAGGGTGGCGTATCTGACGTGAGCCAAAACTAACCTCCCTGCCTCTTCCAATGAACCTGTACTGCTGAACTTCACACAGCCCCATTCTCTAGCACCTTTTTTGAACATGAGTGTGGTTCTCAAAATTGTTCTGAACCTCTCACTGGGAACAGCTCTCTTCGAGCTAGTTAAGCATTTTCTGACACTTAAGCTTCTCTATCTGCTGGCTGTTTGTTCTGTACAGAACAGTGAGTCATACTTGGCGAAAGCAGAAAAATATATTTCTTAGAAAACCTTTCAGAAAAGCTATGGCTGCCCTTCCTCTGGAAACGCTAGAGGTGTCTGTGGTGAAATCTATATTGCAGTCACCTCTGCAGTGGTTCTAAGAATTACCAGATAAGTGTGTAGTGGCTAATCTGTATACTACATTTGTACAAGACTCTTGCAATTCCATTTGCTCCTAATACTTAATTGTAAAGTGTTCCTTTGATATTTCCAAATATCTGGGCTGATAGATAAGGGAGTTTGGTTCCTACGATGTTCTCCCCATTCTAATAAAGGCCTTGCTATATTTTTATTCTTACTAGTGTTGTATAATTCATTTTGGGCCTGATTTTTCAGAAATGCCGAGTGCCTAGAACTCCAGCAAAAGTCAACTGGAGCTATGGGTGTGCCACACTTCTGAAAATGAGCTTCAAAGGAATTTACTTGCTCAGAAAGAAATCCAGTTAGATAACCCCAAGGTCAAGATTTTCAATGGGATTTGTGGGTGCGCAGCTATTTTGAAAATCCTGTGCCTAAATATGGGTTTGAGAGACTAACTTTAGGTTCCTATTTTTGAAAATTTTGGCCAAGTCTTCCTGTTTAGGTAGGATTCCTACTGAAGCACCTTGATTCACAGGTTACTTCTTTCTCATTTCATAACAGAACTGGTAAGAAAAAGTGTTAACATTCCTGACCCTACACTCCTTACTTGGATGAGTAGCTCTTACTGACCTTTTGTAACATTCCAGCATTTGTAAATGTTTGGAAGATACAAATAGAAATACAGGGGAGTCGCATCTTACGCGGGGGTTAGGTTCTGAAGTCAATGTGTAAGGCGAAAATTGCGTATAGTCAAACGCTCATTGAGTGAAATGGTGGGTGGAATCGGACGCACTACAGGTACAGTTATTTTTCTCCTTTTTTTTGCTTTGCCGAGCACATATAGTTAAAATCGTGTAAGTTAAATGTGCCTATGATGCGACTTCACTGTAGGTATCAATAAACAGAAGATTTTACACCTTTCCGGTTTGGTCAAATGATTTTTTGGGGATAGAATTAAAGGACATTTCATCATTAGAACAATACGAATATGCCAGAGAGTACATCTAAATTGTGAACATAATTGTTTTTTCCCACTGCTTTTGTGCTGCTTGCTAGGTATTCTTGCTTGTCATGAAAATAAGAGAATATACTGAGGCAATATATCCAGAACTGGTAGGTTCGATTGCACAGAATGCTGTTATAGATGACATTAGATTAAGTCAAAACAGAATTCTTATCAGCGAAGAATTGTAGTACCATTCCTGCGTTGAGCTTTGTGGGGGTAGATTGCTGTTGATTCAGTTGATTGCTGCATGGGCACAGGGATCTTTCCACATGGAACTCTTTGGTATTTCGTTGTGTATAAATTGTGAAAAATGTGGCATGTTTGTGCATTGTTTCGTTGGTAGCATTTGGACTCCTTATTCTGTTGCAATGTTTCCAGTGGTTAACAGAACATCTGCACTGGGTGAGCACAGTCAAGCTGCCATCTTGGATACATAATTTAAATGTGCTTTTTTATTTCCCAGGAAATGATCTGAGGTGTGTAACGTGCAAGGGCCAATGTGTCTACTGGTTATTGCTTCATAGGCTACCCAGTCTACTGGTTATTGCTTCATTTTTAATATTGATGCATAGGAATTATGTCAATCTAAACAACACTTCCTAATTTGTACTCACGATCAGGGTTTCACACTTTATTTTGAGTTTGTTTGCTTTTGTGGTTTGCCAGATCATTAATATTTCAATGTCAATTTTTGTTTGGT